>NC_024326.1:1572479-1574021 GCF_000523025.1 Cynoglossus semilaevis
AGGTCTCCCTCACGTGTGAAGCACAATCCTTGAATTCCTTCCTCCTCTCGTTCTCCTTCTCTGGCTCTCCCTCTCTCTACCTTCCTAACCTCCTGGGCTTTTGTTCTGCTGTAACTCCTGCGGGCTGTGACATACATTCAGCTTATATACTGTTGACTCAGCCAGATACTGGAGGTCCTGTCAAAACCTCAGTGTGGCCCACTCTGAGTGTGTGTGTGTGTGTGTGGCTGCTTAATCCACAATGTAATTGAGGAGATAGAAGTGATAGAAACTATCAATGGAGGACAGATCAGGCTGCCCATAACGGGGAGCTTTGTTTCGAGCTCTGGGTCGGACAACACTGACAACATGACAGTCCAGTCACAGCAGGATGTGCTTTCACTTCAGAAGCCGTCGTCACAAACCCTCCACATCAGGGCACACAAAGCCTCTCCAACCAATGTTGCCACCTTTGTTTCCCCACTTGATTCATCCTGGAGCCTCGTCGGCACCAAACACTGTCCGTCCACCCAGCAGTCAGTAGTTAGTGAGTTAAATACATTGGCTAATTTCAGGGCAGAGCGTCAATGTTAATACAATAACCCAGACAGGCTGAGCAGCAGCAGCAGCAGCAGCAGCAGCAGCAGCAGCGTGTGACAAATTTAATGTAATTGCTGCTCCTCATTTGTAGACTCAGGCAGCGGGGCCACAGTCCTTAAGTAGTAAAATTCAACTAAAAATCAATCAGTCAGCTATAATCCAAGTTTTCTATCATCCCAGGACAATCTGACACAGATGTCAATATCTCTTGAGTCTAATTATAACAAGTAAGGCTACTTTAATGGAACAGAGGAGTTGGACAAATGCCTGGTAGTCACTGGTGTCAAAGTTAAAAATCTACATCAGTCTAAACATGTCGCTGCTGCATGTGAGTCATGCAAAATTAATATCAATGGATGGAAAAACGTGAGCAGCTGTTTTCTCATCGCCTCCTTCTATTTCTGTCCACCTTCTTCTCTTGGCTTTTCTTTATACATCATTCATAACCGAGGCTGCCCGGGACTCGGAGCTGCCGCTCCGCCAGCGCTGCTCTGCTCTGCTCTGCTCTGCGCGCAACAAAAGGATGCAGCATCTGACTCCACTGATGGTCCGCTCAAACTGCCACAACACCCACCTTCATTCTCCGGATAATTCCTTACGGCTCCGCACTGGGACAAGGTGTGAAACAGTAGCAGCAGCAGCAGCAGCGGGGAGGAGGAGTGAAGGGAAAGGGATGGATAGATCCACAGGACGCGTGGTGGTGCCATTTTCAGGCTGCGCTGCGCCCTCGCTGCATCCCTGTTGGTGGTGTCGAGTCGGTGAGCGCAGCCTTGCGATTGAGGGGAGAGGGGAGAGGGAGAAAACACGGAGAAAGGAGAGGAAAGGAGAGAGAGAGAGGGAGAGAGAGAGGAGGAGGAGACGTGGGAAGGAGGGTCCACAGTTAGCCAAGTCCTTGTCAATCAGATCAGCTGCCTGCTGTCTGCGCTCTCTGGAGGATACTCTGGTTTATGCTGCAAAAAAAAA
>NC_024326.1:1575379-1576356 GCF_000523025.1 Cynoglossus semilaevis
GTCTCTACTTACCTCTGTATGGTCACCTACTCATAAATGAGCTGAATACAGAATACTGTGGCTGAGGTTGTAACCCTCACAGTGCAGTCCAGTGTCCAACCACCTCATTACTGATCCACAGTCAACAGATGGTAAAACCTGGGTAAACACACCCATGGTGCTGCAGAAGATACTGTCAATTATTTTGAAAAGCGACATGGGCACAAGGCAATTACTGGATTAGTGTCAGCCGCAGCTCGCCTCTGTCTGTCTTTGACTGCTGGTTGAAATGGTTTCTGCAAAATTCTACCAGTGGTAGGCGATCCTGACATGCACAACGGATTCCAATCAAAGGCTTCGTGGAGATTTATTTTGCCTATATTACATGTATTTGACTGCAGTTAGGGTGTCAGCAGTGGGAACGTGCTCTGTTGGTATGTGTCTCTCCTGCAAGCAATCTTTAGACATGAATAAATAACGCAGGCAGCCGGTCATATGAAATGTGTGAGGGAGAGAGCAACGTGTGTGCGCAAGGTCAACCTTTCAATCTTACTGTTCTTTAACACAACGCTCTGACAGAGATCCTGTGGCAAATACCCGCGAGGTCCAAACGTCAGAGGCATCTTTCTTTCACCTGAGGTAGAAGTAGCAGTCACCAAATGGACAGCTATTATTTTAGCTCTATATTTTGGTTGTTGATTTCTTCATAAATTGGGTGTTGTTTATTTTCAGGTTTAGGTCAGTTTTCCTACATTGAGGATGAACTCAAACTAGGACCATCAGACCACGCCCAAGCATGTTATTACTGTAAGTGCAACCGTTCCATGCCTGCAGGAGTTGGTGGAGCTGCTGCTGCCAACGCAGAAAAAAATTAGTATGTGTGGATCATGAAGGACTGCCATTGGCCGCCTCACGTAGTCAATAAATGAAGACATTGGTGTGGGCTGACTGTTTTGAAGATAGTTCACAAAGCACCTGCTGCAGGGGGGCCAGTGGGG
>NC_024326.1:1576396-1645655 GCF_000523025.1 Cynoglossus semilaevis
TGCACGCTGAGTCGTTCTCTTGCTGCCACATCCGGCACACGTAAAGCGAGGGGAGCCCATAGGTCACTAGGTGCATAATGGGATTTTTTTTTCCCCCCCTTTGCACCGGCAGCAAGGAAGGGTGGTTCAGCCAGAGGTGATTTATGGAAGGATCGTGACCACAATCATATTTACCACAGATAACGTTGTTGGATCACACGTCTGTCCCAAATGAAGCTCCTGAAAGAGCCATAACTCTGTCAACTGGATTCTGATGTATGTGGAAAGTCTGTTCTACAGCCGTGTGGCCATGTTGGTGTGTGTGTGAAGAGAGAGAGGTTTATGTGAGGAACCCCCTCCCCACCCCCACCCCCCCGCCCTGATTTGTTAAGGGTCCAATTAAGGTGATGATTTGTTCTCCGCAATGGTGTTGGATGACCTAATTTCCTTTTTGTGGATCTGTGTCTGTGTGTGTGTGTGTGTGTGTGTGTGGAGGGGGAACTAGTCTCTCATTGTCCTCTTGCCCCTTCCTCCTCTTCTTCTTCTGCTGCCATGACGCTGCATTCATCCGTACGGCAAGAAACATTCCTGTCATGCATTCCAGCAGTGACAGCATGACACAGCCCCCTCCCACACCCCCAAGCTCTTGTCACTCTCTTTACTCCCGCGCGCACGCACGCATACACACGTGCACCGTCATTCCACCCAAACACACATCCTGCATGCCTTCCGGAAGAATGATCTCGTCAGTGTAAAACACTGCCCTTGCTGAAAGACATTTCAAGGCTCCACAAACAAACACACACACACACACACACACACACTCACTCTGAGCTGCTGTACTGTAGCCCGCAGTTGAAATGTGTCAAATCTATCCTGACGCCCTTGTTTGCATTTCTCTGTCAGCAACTTCCATTATATCTTTGCCCCCTTTTCCTCCCACTTGACTAAAACTTTGAGAGTTTCTTTCCTTTGCCTTTACCCTGAGAGGACGCTCTTTCTCCTCAGCCGTTTCCCTCCTGTTTTTGACCCGTGCCCCCCGCCCCCCCAACCTGCTCCTGTTTAGGTCAGGCCTTTCTCACTCTGCCAAGTATTTCTCTGCTAAGCATCCACACTGCTTCTCATTATAAATCTTTACACAGCACACAGGCGCAGTACTTGTGTATCAAGGGCTCTTTGAGCTTTAAAAAAAAAAAATCCAGAAAGGCTTCCACATTCGGGTTTGTGCAACAGGCAGCACAGCGGGAGTGTGTGCAAGGGTTTTGTGATGCGCAAATGTGCCATTGGCTTGTTTGACGAGGGGCAGAGGTGACCACAGGGTCGTCTGCCTTGCCAGGAGCAGCCCCCCTTTCTTCCCCCGACCCCCCAAGCCAGCTCTCTCTATACACACACCAACTCAGCCCCATTCAAAGCCACTCACTCATGTGGTAATGTCTCTATTGTGGCAGGCTGAGCACTTTATGGGCAACAGCTTGGTGTTGGCATTTGGGCAGAGGCATTAGTGTGTATAAGAGCATGTGCAAGAGTGTGTTTGTGTGTTTGCCAAGTTCTGGCACATCCGCCGCGCAGCCTAGTACTCTTGTGCTGGAAGCGTCAAAAAATTCCACGACTGTTCTGTTTCCCGATTGGTGACAGAGCAGCGGAGAAAAGCAGGACCGCGGTGAAGGAGCTGAAGCAGGTTTAGGCACGAAGAATTAAATTGGAAAACTACACATCTCCT
Source organism: Cynoglossus semilaevis (assembly GCF_000523025.1). Taxonomy (NCBI): domain Eukaryota; kingdom Metazoa; phylum Chordata; class Actinopteri; order Pleuronectiformes; family Cynoglossidae; genus Cynoglossus; species Cynoglossus semilaevis. The sequence goes on from NC_024326.1 coordinate 1,578,096, forward strand.
TCCCCTTTCACTTTCCTTTTCTACAATTGTCTCAGTGAGAGCGGGCAGAGCGATTCGTCATGTCAGACAGCCCCGGTGCTGCCATACAAGAAAAGGTGAAAGGGAGTGTGGGAAAGGGCTGCTGCACAAAGCCTCTCCTGCCCCCGTCTGTCTCCCTGTCTCGTTTGCGTACGAGGGCTGGGAGCTCCTTCAACATCCCCCACCATGCCGTCTCCAAGGCCACCATCTGCAAAAACACGACCCATCTCTCTGGACACAGATGTATCATCCTGCTACGATGTCGGTGGTTCTTGGTGGTCGGTGAATGTGCTGAGACAGAGGGAGTTAGATACTGTTGGAGCAGCAGAGAGATTCAAATATATTTTATTTGACCCCCGAATCAACCAAACAAACAGATAAATGAAGCTGAGAGATGATGTTTGCACTGCCGTGTCCTCGTCTGCTTTTGTGTCTGTTACATTTCTCCATGTAACAGGAATCCTCCCGCACAAACAAACACACAAACAGGCGAACAGACGAGCCGACTTGATAAAAGCAAACGTGGTCTGGAGGAGCTGAGGTCGTCAGCGTCTTGTCATCTCAGTGGTGTCCTTTGTGAAACACAGGAGTGATTTACAATCAATGAAAACTGACCTTCTTCCTGTATCACATTCCTACTGGAGCTGACCTGTTAGCCAGCAATGAAAGAGAGCGTGTGCTTTCAGAGCAGAGCGTTTGCAAAAACATGACTTTTCTGTTTAGAAGGCTGATTATTTTAATTCCATTTGAAACAAAAAGAAGCCAGGCAGTAGAGTTTTCCCCTGTTTTATACGGCAGATGTTACATCATGCCAGTGTGTGTGTGTGTGAGAAAAGAGGGAGGGTGATGTAAGAAAGGGAGAATGGAGTCATCATGACTAACTGGAGTTTACTCCAACAGTCTGTTAGCAGAGTAAGAAGGCACACGTGCCCAGCTCTGGGCTCCGTCACCGAGTGCTCGCTAAGTTGCTCATTCTGCAGGATAAGCAAGATCAAGAGCAACACAAACTGGACGGGGTTCTCAAACTCCGGTTAGCCCCGGGCTACCGCTGTCACTGTCATAACCCGGACAGGTCGTTGTAATATTCAGGTAGTGTGAGAAGTCCAACAGTTCTTGTTGTTAACTTTCTCAAGTTAATGCCAGAAAATGGTAATATACTCAGGTAATATATAAATAAATATATACAATGTTAAACATATTTAACGATTTTATTGACTTTCAGTTCAGTTTGAACAAAAATGATGATCTTTAAAATATCCAATTAGGTCTAATATGCAAACTCAGATTTCTTCTGCATCATCTGGGTTTGGACCTACCAAATACCTCTGGTGTTTTTGAATGATGCCATAATGTTGCCAGTAACGTCTCCATTTAAGTCTATATATTTATACAATTCCCACTTTGTTCTTTTTATTCCCTGTTTGTCTAAGTACTACTCCGTGGTGATTTGACTTTAGCCTGCAGTTCATCTCATCAAGCAGAACTGCTGCATCTGCAGCAGCAGTAGGCCGAGGCTCTGATCATTATCTCCAACTCCCATGCTAGCAGCCTTCATATGAAGGGCTAAATCATTAAGGTAAATAGATGACAATTTAGGAGCCTAAACTCATCTCCCTGTACCAAATTGTCAGATAAACCGTAGTTTTATATTCATTAACCCAAACACAGGCAACAGGTGTTTAATAGACAGCCGTAATGGCATCATAAAACCTCCTATTAAAAACAGATTTTAATAACACCCATTCAAGAAGATTTCAGTTAACACAGCTAAATAGCTTTCAAAGGCAGTAAAGCAAACAAATGTCAAGCTGTTCAAGCGGAGTCTTTGACGTGCAGGGGAACATATTGCGTAGTACAATATATGTATGTATATGACAATATATATTTTGTGAAATTACTCAGTCGAAATTTGAATTATTCCGCATTAATCATGATTGATAATCGATTAATTAATAAGTAAAGCAAGCTCCAGACGGCCAACAACAATCAACCCACAGTGGCCATAAACAGACAAAGTTAGACTGACAAAACCTTCACTGTCTGTGAAAGCGTTCTGGGGAAAGTGTAGCATCTTTTTCCACCTTTAGATATGATAAAGACACACGGCTGGCCTGTGTGATCTGTCCCCTGTCTCACTGTCGGGCCTGTGCTAATGGACGAACACTCTTTGTGTGCTAAACAAATTAGTTCACAAGTAACTAAGAGACGAACAGCACGGTGATGGAGAGAGAGAGAGAGGGAGAGAGAGAGAGCATGAAATAAAGAGATACAGAGGGAGGAGCAAGCACAGGAAGAAAGAGGGGAGACGTTTGGGCAGGACACGGAGAAGAAGAGAAGTGCTGTCACATCAGAAACATGTGTGTATGTGTATGTGTCAGTGTGCAGCCTGTGAGCCGGGCCAGACGTCTGAACACTCAGCCCGTGAGGAGAGGGCAAATGTGCATTAACGTCCATCCATCACTCACTCATTACTCTCTGTTTCACACTCACACACACACTCACACACAAACACACATACAAACATGCCTGATAGGCCCTAATACGTGCACTTAACACCAGACTGGATGCGAGTGAGACACATTTATCTCCATGAAGCTGTGAAACACTGCTGAGTGCCTCCGCACACGCACGCGCCTGTGTGGGAGCGAACGTGATCCACCAAGTATCAGGTCAAAGCAATACCCCCCCCCTCCCCCCATGATTGGTTTATAATCTGATTGACAGGCAGACTCCCTCCTCTTCTCCGTCTTCTCTGTTCTCTCCCATCATTTGTCATATTTCGGAGAACTTCCCTCCGCCCTCCCCCAGTTCCCCCTCCTCCCGCTCTGGCTTTTGTTGTATACATTTCTCTGATCCTTTTATAGCCCCTCGTCTCGCCTGTTACCCCTCTCAGGCCTTTCATCCCTTTTTTCTAATGTAATGTTTGTCCTCACCCCTCCTCCCCCTCCTCTCCGCTCTCCGTCCATCCTGTCTTAATCCGGATCGTATAAACACATCATTCCGTCCGCGCTGTAACTGCATTACCTGTGGTAACCCCACTCATACCCACACACCTCTGCCTCCTGGAAGTGTGTGTGTGTGTGTGTGTGTACAATATACAGTGTGTTTATGTGTGTGTAAAAGCTTTGTTGTACTTAAGTGGCCTTAAACATGATTTTTTTCTAATAGCTTCAATTATGTTGTGATAAAACAGTGAAGTTTTATAAAACCTCAGGTTGATGCTTTTAGCTGCTTTGCTGCGTCAGTAGAATGATGTCATTAAGGTCCTGGAGAGAACACAGCAAACTTCATCATCAGCTTCCTCTCCATGGTCATATAAGGCTGACTCTCTGTTCATTACACCACCAAGAGAGTGTATTAGAGAAAAGAATGAGTTATCTCAGGTCTGTGGATTCACCCCATGTCTGGGTTCCGTCTCACTCCTCACACCCTTCCTTTAAAGTTTGCCTGATATGTGTGTTGTTATTAGACAGGTTTTATTTCCAACAAATTTAAACATTTTCAAATACTCACTGACATGAATCCAGTTCTGTAGCAAATGGATAAATGAGGATGTTAGCGTTCTTTCTATTCTTTTTGAGATAGGGTCTCTTTCCTCATCACCTTTTGGCTGAATGTAGCTACAAAACCGGAGGGGTAGTTCAAAGTGAGCTCGACCTTTGCACCTGAAGGGTCAAAGTCACAGTACCCTAATCAAAAAGAGGGTGATGGATCTAAAAGGCTCTAAGTCAGGGCAAGGTTTCCGTACCTTTGACCTAACCTTACCATAGATGTACAGTATGAGCTGTGCCAGAGAACTGTACCAGAAAAGAATGGAACCAACAACCTAGTGATTAAGAAAGACATTGCTTCACCCAAGTCTTGACTTTATCATTAATGATATGCTATAGGCCTAATTTAAACTCTTAGCAGCTGCCTGCGATCCATAGTGCCGCGTCGCTAAAAAGAAGTCAATATCGGTTACACACAAACACACGCGTCTACACACACCCTGGGAGAAATCTGTGTTATCGGAAAACACCAGATCAAGCAGATATAGTTGAACGTCTTCTGGGGCCAGAATGACTCCCAGAGTCGGGATCAATGTTTTTGCTGGTTGGCCAAACTCATTAAACGTGAGCGTCCCTCTCAACCAGCTGTCTCCTTATTCACGGCATATTAATGTCAGCATGGCTGTGGCAGGGGAAACGCACGGGCAAGCCCCAGAGTGGGCAGGGGCGACCGTGGACCCGCCTGACAAAAGAGGCCTCTCTGTGGGCTCCCCTGCTGGGATGGAGAGACAAAGGCAAGTGCCCATGTTTCCAAACATGGACCCCTCTCACCACCCAGAGGTCAGGGACCTAGAATAATCTCGCTCAAGCAGGAGGGACACACTCACACACACTCACACACACACAGGGATTAGGGCTTTGATATGACCCTGATTAACCCAGTGAGGAATCAAAGCAGGGTGTCGCAGAAAGAAGAAATGGCTGTAGGCAGAAAGTTTTGAAGGCTGAGGGAGCGACCAAAGCATAATGACCAAAAAGGTGGTGTTGGTGGGGGTGATGGTGGGGGTGGGTTGGATGAGAAGGACAATAATGGAGCATATGCTTGACAGACAAAGAGATAGATGCTCCATATATCCACAAAAAGAAGACGACGTTACTCAGACTAAATGGACTGTATGATCAAAGCAGACCAATTAAAAGGAGCAGATCAAGAGTGAGTGAGGCCACTCTCCAACTCTGAAAGCACAAATGCTCTTTGATCCTCCGTTAAAAATGTTTTTCCCTGCACATCTTCACCTGAACTGGCCCCAACAATGCAATAAAAATGGGCCAGATGCAAAAAAAAGAGGCTGAAATCAGCACGCACAAAAAACAGGTTTGTTTTTCAACAAACACGATTTCAAAACTAGGGCTAGTGTTTTAGTAGGAATATTTCGGAGGGTCCACATATTTAGGAACAGCTGACATTTTATTTCTTAACTTCACAGCTTACTATATTGTCGGGTAGAGCAGAATAATGTCAGCTATAGCCAAGGGAATGCAACTGTTGTATTTTTGCCTCTCCCCAGACTGCTGGGCTAAATTTGGATGACTCTCATAGAGCTGTCAAGTGCAGACGTCCCATCCATAGCTTTCACTATTGTAGAAGTACGCCATCTAGTGCATGATGAGTAAGAAGGAGGGGGGAAAGGCATATATATATATATATCACTGTCTGAGAAGAAGAAAAATACAGTACACGGAGAAAAATCCTTAATACACATGTATTAGTACAACAATACAATACAATTAGGCACAGTTTAATTCAGATGCAAACAAATGACCTGATCAGACTCCTATTAAAACTTTTACTGTTGTGGTAATAACAATATATTTGTTTTAATTACATGAGCCTCAAAGAATAAAAACAACAAAACACTAATAATAAACTAATATTGAGTCTTGGTCACAGATATTATTTAAGGAGCTGCATCATTAAATTCAGTTATGATGATATAAAGACCATACGTCTTCATTTGAGACACTTTTCTCGCAGTAATTGTGCACTACAGTGTTATGTAATACTAACAGATCAGAGACCTGGTTTAAAAAAATGATCCGTGTCCACCACTGACACTGCAGAGGTCTCTCACCCTCTGTTTCACCTCCATGAAGATGACTTTCCTTTTCTCTGAATCACTGCCATCAGAAGAGTCTGATTTATGTCTAATGAGAGCCATAATGAAAGGCAAAAAGTTCCAACAAATATGGCGTACAATGTAAACAGTGCTGTATTTCTCATCAGAATGATGGAACAAGACTTTCGTCGTAAATTTCTGGAAATTACTCCAAGGTAAATAAAACGTTGTAAGTAGAGGACGTCATTAACCGAGGACGTCGTAAACCGAGGACCTGCTGTAACACAGTAGAACTTCAGCATAGACTAAAAAATACAAATACTTTTTGAGATGAAACAATAACCTTTGTCATCCAGGTTGTACGGCCGTGACGTTCTTACACCGTCCACACTCTTACCCTTGCCTAAAGCATAATTATAAAAACACACTTTATTCATCGTCTGCCAATAGCCACCCTAATAAAATGTGTCATTAAAAAGCAGCTACATGCTCCTTTGCTGGAGTTAAGGCACCTAACCTTGTGTCTGTGTGTAAAACTCCAGCTATTTAATTTAATAGCCCATTAATTAAATGGCCAGAATCACCGAGCAAATGGCTAACTTTTATTGAAGCACGCTTTGTATAAATCATAGAGGATGCAGCGTTTCTGCTTCAGGAACACAAGGTTATGACATGGGAGTCTTCTTTCTTTAGTCGCTGGCTTTTTTAATACACTAATAGACTTCAATTCAATAAAAAATGACAAATGTGATTTAGTCAAAACTGGCGGATTGTTTTCTAAAGCAAACCTGAAGTTGAACAAGCTGAAGACAGAGCACAAAAGCCAAATCCAGAAGTGGCCTGTGCCTCCCCTCTAATCGTCCTATTTTACTAATCTGAAGAGAGGGCTGGACAATTTGCTGTCTATAATAGCATTGGCTAAAAGAGACAGGTTACTGAAGCGATGAAAACCAACTCCATCTGAAATGATCATGCTGGATCAGCTGTGGCATTGCGCGCCTCCCAACCGTGAAGAACTGCAGGCGGAGCGCCGTTATAATTAAAGCTCTTATTGATTGGACTTTGCTCGCTTCTGTGGCCTCTGGACCATGAGCCAGAGGCGCGGCGCAGGTCACTTACTCTCACAGACATTCAAATCACCTCAGAGCCACGAGAGCAATGTCTATGCTAATGCCTATGGTAATGTGGCCACGATTTTGGGGTCGATTATTGACGCTTTCCCTAAATGGAAGGTTGATCCACAGTTGAAGCTGGGTGTGTAGGGGTCAATAGCAACGGAATTGATACCGGTCAGGAGGTCAGTTTCATTTCAATTTCACCGGTTTCAGGAAATGAATTGGAAGGTTGGTTAATTAAAGCATTAATTGACATTTTAACAGCAAGCCTGAGTTTTGTCTCAAACTGAAATCTGCGATCTCTGTCCAGCGGTGACCAGGGGGATACGTCAATATTTATGAATACTGTTTCTTATGTACACCTGCGGTCAAACTGTCAAGCTGGTTCTCTACAAGAACCGGTTCTCAATTCTCATTCTTAGAGAGATTAGGATGTTCTGTTTTCAGATGATGGTAAGAGATGAACCAGGCGATGAGTGCGTTTTTTAACATCTATGGAAGCTAACTGGCTAAAGAAGGTTTGATGAGTGTTGTACTATATATTGTTGTCTGATGCTGCATTAAAACATCCTAATAAAGATCGATTATTTTTAATATATATATATATATATATTAATACAATGTAAACATGTAGTCAGACCAGTCTATGGTTTATCTTGGATTTGATTATATTACACTTTAGAAAGTGTTTTTACTGTGCAGCAGTCTTCCTCTCTGTTGACTGTGTAGAGACCACACCCACAAAGAGGTATTCCCATATAACTGACGTTGCCTGTCTTTGGTTGGCGTGTCATCTTCGACCATTATCAGTGCAGTTTGTTGATCTGTGTGTACGGCCCCAGTGTTTCTGCTCCACTCACACAAACAGTCCTCCAGCTGAGCTGATGTTCACTGTTCCTCCCCCAGACAGTTGTTCAGCCTGTCATGCTCAGGCGCTCAGTTCTCAGAACAGCCTTGACTGACCGTTAGTCAGTTTTCTGTCTGTTGTCTTACTTCCTGTGAGGAGCGTCTGATGCCGTGCATGCAGAGAGGATGTGGAATGAAAGGAAGTTCATCAGCAACTCATCACTGTATTTCCATAGAAATGTTGACAGAAGTCACATATCTTCATCTTTGTTTGAATGAATGGAGGGTTTTCCTGTGTGTTGGATAGAGGATCACAGCAAAGCTGGCTCGGTCTGGATCTGATCCTTTATTAAACAGCAGATGCAGCTGCCCAATATCCATGTGATGAAGTTTCCTTTAATTACTCTTCTCATTCAGACGTGCCAATCACACTGGGCTGTGTGTGAGTGTACTAGTTTATGTTACTAGTTAGGACCACTTCTTTGACTGTTATTTCTAGGCACTGACGTAGAGTAACAGAGACTAGAACTGATCCATTCATGGTTACATTGTGTAATAATAAAGTAATGTCATTTGTTATGCCTAATATGTTATGAAAAATACTAGGCATGTCTGATGTTAACTTTGATATGCCCATATGCCTATATTGTCCAAATACTTCATTTCCGATATCAACTGATACTGATATAGGCCTAGTAATATGTATTTATCTGTACAAACCACTGTATGAGTATGAGATTAATTAACTGAGCTGCAACGCTTTCACTTTTATATACCATCGTTTATCCCCAAAACTATTTTTAGAGCACACATCATTTGGCCAAACCCAGGCCTTGCATAATCGGGTTTTTATTATCGGAAGAAAACCTGATAACAATTCTTACAGATATTACATAATATGCTAACATCTGTTTCTTGATATGATAGAGATGTTTGCCCATCCCTAAATAATACATATTACAGTTAAAGGGCCACTTTTTATTATTATTATTATTGGGTTAAAAAAATTGGTATTGTATAAAATAAAAAAATCTGGTATCGTGTATCCCTAATGGTAACCAGCCTGTGGTTGGGATGAGAGGAGCCTCATTTAAGGTAGAGAGTAAAGTAGGAATAATATATAAATTGCTGGTTAGTGAAGCATTAGTTGGGTATGACTGCACTGACTACATTTCCTGTGATGAGGCACACAGATGACAGCCCTGGCATGGGGCGTGTGAACTTCTGAGAATTTAGTGTCAACACCGTGTGGTCAGAAACACATTATGAGGCAGGGGGCTTTTGGTTTCTTTCTTCATTTCCGTACGTTGGCAATCTGCAGGGTGACATCATGGAGATTTGTGAAACCCATCTGTAAACACTATTTTCCATCCACTGGCCTTAATGTCCATTTACAAGGGCACAACGATGTGGTCCTCATTCACATTTGCAGTCGGATGAGGATATGAGAGTCAGTATTGATTGTAATTTCCTGCGATGCCACATTCCACTCGCTTGCATTATCTGGAGACTAATTCCAATCAGCTACGCTGTCAGAAAACTAACAGTCCTGGCTGGAGCCCAGGACAACAGCTAATGAATAAGAAAGGGATGAATAAACCAGTGAAGTGTTTCTCCCATGACAGGACACAGGGCTGATAATGATGAGCCTGGGATAGTGGGTGTGGACACGTGTGTCTCCCAGGCACCATAGGTCAGTCCTAGGGACGAGGAAAGAAATTAGTGTTTTTTAAAACTTAGAAATTTAGAAATTAGTGCCTGTAAACAAAAAACAACAACAAAAAACAAAATGTATGTGCTATAACATAGTGGGGCTATCTGGTTTTTAACAGTAAGACCACCAGGGGCTGACGTGTGTTTAGGTCTGCTGTATATTAGACTCTTCACCCATGAGCTGAATGGATTTTACAGCAGGACAGCCCAGGCCATAGTTTGCACAAATGAGCAGATAAATAATACATTCAATACATCTGTACATTGGAGTTGAGTCTTTAACAGAGAATCAGCAGAAAGTCAAGAACATAACCCTAACCCAAGTAAAAATAAATAAATGATTTTAAAAAACATACAAATGGGGAATTAGTGAAACAGAAAAATATATTATTTATAAATAAGTATTGATGGCATTTCCAGATTATAGTTTTTAGTATAAATGTCATGTAATGTATCATCTTTTTTGAGGAAATGGGGTTAGGAGACAGAGGTAGTTTAAACTAGTTAACCATAAATAACAAGTTTAACTAGTTACATGAAATTGAAATGGTGATTTGTTGGTGTTAACAACATCATACATATTCCTATTATAAATAATTATTATATTATACATATATATAGTATCTCTCTATATATACTGTATATATTTATAAAAATACATATTTATGGACAACGGTAGTTTATAATAGGTCATAGTAATTAAGTGAATACTATGTTTCGTGTTGGTCTTCATACGTTCTGGGGTTTTTAAGAGTGCATTATTTCTGACCTTTAATTAAGAGTAATAAACCTCAATAACTTTCCCCACAACAGAAAAAAAAAGGTCATTTCATTTTATCTTGTGAAATGAAAACTCTCTGTGGCTTCAGCATGTGTGTGATGGAAAGTGTGGGGTTTAATGTGTTGTGTCTGTGACTCTTTGTAATTGTGAGCGATGCTACGGTGAACGCGCTGCACTGTGGGCAGGGTGGTTGTTGAAGGGGTCTGTTTCACACCTCTGGCTGATTGTTTCCTCTCTCCACAGTGGGGTTGGGGTAACTGCACATGACAGAGACGGTTTGAAGTCAGGTGGGTGACTCAGAATAGGGAGGGGGGAGGGGAGTGGTATCTTATAAGAGTGATCATCTTCAGTACTAGAGTCCTAAATGCCTGCAGAGTTCACTGAATGAACAAACACCTCACAGAAGACACACCGTCTGCAAACTGGACCTGAGTCTGGAGAACCACCATCTGAGTGACAGTTACTCTCCGTGAGCGATTCTGGACATTTGTGCCGGGAGGCTCTTCCATCAGCCGCTGAACAACAAGGTCTCAGTGTGAATGCAAAGATGAGTTTAAATCCTGTTTTGGGGTCTTTCTTCTGCCTCATCGCATGGATAAGCCTGGCACATGCAAGTGAGTATTGACAACAAAGACAAACACCTGTTATTTACTATCACTCTGAATGTATTCAAGATGAAATTAAAGATGTGTAACTGTTCTGTTGTGTGTATTTCTTAGTCCAGGGACACACGTCCAACTGCTGTCTTCGCCTGTCCAAAACCAGAGTCCCAGTTGAAAACATAAGGAATTACACAATTCAGTCTTCAGGCCTCTGTTCCATCGGTGCTGTTGTGTAAGTATGAGTCTCAACTGACTGAAGTTCAACATTTGTAATAGATGTAGCATGACTACATCGAATGATGATTATTTAAAATAAAATAAAAAAAATACTAAAAAGTCTTTAAAAACCACACAATTCCTTGCAGGTTTCTAACCAAGAAAGGGAAGACGATCTGCTCTGATCCTGGCAGCCTGTGGACCAAGAAAGCCATGCTGAAGGTGGATGAGGAGATGAGAAGTCTAGAGGAGGCGAGGAGAAGTCAACAGGTGGTGACCAGTGACATCACACCAGCACCTCTGACAGAGGCAGAGGTTGGGCTCAGCTCTGACCCTAGGGAGGAGCGTGTCACGAAAGCCACACTGAGGGGGGAGGAAGTGACACAAAGACCACAGGAGGAAAGACAAAGTGAACAGATGACGACAAGTGACATCACACCGGCAGCTCGGACAGAGGCAGAGGGTGGGCTCAGCTCTGACCCTAGGGAGGAGCGTGTCACGAAAGCCACACTGAGGGGGGAGGAAGTGACACAAAGACCACAGGAGGAAAGACAAAGTGAACAGATGACGACCAGTGACATCACACCGGCAGCTCGGACAGAGGCAGAGGTTGCGAGGGGGGTCACCTCTGACCCTAAGAAGGAGCACTCCACAAAAGCCGTGCTGAAAGTGGAGGAAGTGACCAAGAGTCCACAAGAGGTGAGGCAGAGTGAACAGGTGACGACTGGTGACGTCACACCAGCAGCTGTGAAAAATGACAAGGTTGGGAAGAGAACACGCTCTGACCCTAAGAAGGAGCGCTCCACGAAAGCCGTGCTGAAAGTGGAGGAAGTGACCAAGAGTCAACAAGAGGCGAGGCAGAGTGAACAGGTGACGACTGGTGACGTCACACCAGCAGCTCGGACAGAGGCAGAGGTTGTGAGGGGGGTCACCTCTGACCCTAAGAAGGAGTTTTCCACGAAAGCCATGGTGAAAGTGGAGGAAGTGACCAAGAGTCCACAAGAGGTGAGGCAGAGTGAACAGGTGACGACTGGTGACGTCATGCCAACAGCTGTGAAAATGGTAAGAAGAAAACGACCATGGAGGAAAGCACGTAGAGTCAAGAGAAGACAGAAGTGCAAGAATGTCAGGAAGCAGCAGATGAGCAGGTTTTAGGAACCAGAACACAAGAAACTTCCCTCCTTATGTCACCATGAAGAAGCTGAAATATAATATATATTTTTAAGATAACTATGAAATATAAGTATAAATATAATGTATGGGCTGGTGGTGTATAGATTTGTGTGTCCCCATGTGTTTATGTAGACCTCCCAATAAAGATGCCTCCAATGCTATGTGTTTTTGGTTTTATGTTTAAATATAAAGGAAAACGGTGTCAAAATTAATTATCTAGACTAGAAATAACAGTAAAGTTAAAGTTTTTATTCCATTAGTTAACATATTTTTAATATTAGTAACATGTTAAATAATTTATAGTTTTAAACCAACCTTGCTTTAAATTTGAGAACTTTTTCTAATATATATGTATATATATGTGCAAATATACATATATATGCATATATATACACTATATAATATATATATATATTTGCTTTAAACTAAAAAATTAGAGAATTTTTATATACAGTATATATATCTATATATATATAGATACTGTATATATATATATATATATATCAGTCAAATCTCATATTAAAACTCATGTGCTTTTTTCTATTAGATGTTTATTGTTGTTTCAGTTGAAGTGGTTTTACTGCACATCCTGGGGGGCTGTGTTCATTACGTGTGTAGTTTGTATTTGTATGCACTTGTATACACACAAACACCTTTGAGTGTGGCTGCCTTTCTCTGAAGAACAGCGTAAACAGAACTGTGTCCTGTATTCTTAGAAAAATTACAATCGGAGCAATTTTTTATCCCTTGCTAATACAAACACTACATAATTAAACAGCTGTTAGTGAAAACAGACAAATATATATATATATATATACTTTTTTGATAACAAGGGTGAATTTTTATCAAATACATAAATGAGTATTTCCCTGTATTTTAATGAAGTATTGCATCACATCTCAGTAGCAATGAACACACATTAGGAGAAAGTTCAAGGTTTTTTTTAGCACTATAAGCTCAAGGCGTGGGATTTAAACAGGAAGGAAGAGCCATATATGGAGATGAGTGTATGTGTCTGGATCTGTGTGTGTGTGCGTGTGTGTGCGTGCGTGTGTGTGCGTTTATAACCTACAGTATAAGAAGGAACATTTACACTCTCTCCTACAAACTACTGACTCCTAGAAACATCAGTTAACTTTAAGCCTCAGGTCTTTGGTGGGCGGGACTTAAGGTTGGTCTGCAGAGAGACAGAGAGTCTGAATACACAGTATTGTGTACTGTATATGTCGGTGTAGGTTCTCAGTCTGTATTTACCAGCTGTAAACAAACCTTCATCTGGTGTTTGTTGTCAATCCTTCTAAAATAGTTTCAGTGAAGACATTCTGTCACACAGACACTGTTTCACATACTGTTAGATGGCTGACAGCCCATATACAGAATGATGCCCAACCTCTGGGACGCGGCCTACAAATGAAGCTAATCTCCCTTTTTGAAATGCACTCGTGTCCTTCGTAGTACCAGGTGCTTACACCACTGCAGATCATGAAGTCCCCAACCTCTGAGCTGGACTGTTGTCCACGCTGACAACAGTAGAAATCTCCACTTCTTTGTCTCTGACACAGTCGATCGTGGCCCAACACCTGGTGATCATCAGCTCAGGAATGTGCAGCACAGAACCTCACTGTCCAATCACCAGTCCAGACCGGTGTACTCTGAGCGGAGGGATTACCTGGATGGTAAGGAAAGGGTCTTTCCCAGCACAATAAGCTCAGTGGCTGGTCCTGGTGGAGGCTCCTGGTAGTGAAGCAGGTGCAGCAGGAACAACACCAGGTCCTAACAGCTGCTTAGGCGGGTTCCAGGGTGAGACATGTGGGGCAAACCTGGCATTTCTGCAGGTGCACAGGTGATTTGTAGGACAATGAGTTTGGAACCAGAGTAAGTCCTCGAGCAGTGGTTCTCAAACTGTGGTACACGTTTACATTTTCAGTTGAATAAATCTGAAACATATCGTGCACGATTAGTGGAACATTTAGAAAAAATGTGTAGCTCAGCAGCTTAGGGGAATTCTAATGTTGGCCATCATGGTGGTACTCAGAGAGCTCAGTGATTTCTCGGGTGGTACAGAGTAGAAAAAGTGCTAGAGCATGGAGACAAATCCATGACAACAGGCCAGGGTTGAACCTGTGGTTCTGGTTAAGGTACAAAAAAAAAAAAAAACCCAGACTTTTACTTTACTTTTAGTTTCAATTACAGTCATAGCTGTAGGGTTAGTAAAATCATTTTCTTAAAAAAACACAGTTAAACAGACAGTTAAACACACCCTGATGACGTGATGGTCCTTTTCTCACCACCCTCTGTCTTTCCTTTAAATGAAAGTATATTTGACATCGTTACAGTGCGGACGATGAAACAGAAAATAACAACAGAAACCACATTTCTGCAGAAGTTTTCAAACTCTGTGGTTCTTTGACTACAAACCTGGAGTATTTCCGACAGGAGTCTAAACCAAGTACTCAAAGCTAAAATATTGGCATCTGCAGGTGGAGGGACTTGTATTTGCGACCTTAGTGAAACTAACACCTCAGCTGTCTGACAAGTGGACATTTACTCGAATCATATGCCAGTATTGAAGCCTCGGTTCATTTTCTCTTAAACACAGGACAGTTATAGACAGCTTTCTGTGAACTGACATTGTCTGTTGCTTCCATTAAATGTTCACACTTCTAATGGTGCAGCCATTGTGTCTGTAGCTCAGTCGGAGCCACAGTAGCAGCCTTCAGTTGACACTGAGTAACAGTGGGGGGAAAACCCATCATCGATTCATCATGTGGTTTGAACACAGCGTCTTGGCTCCACTCTAACCCCCCCACACACCCTCAACTGTAGCGTTCTGAAACTCAGTTGTACTTTTTCTTAACCCACACGCTGTAACATGTTAATCCAGGTTTTTTTTAGTTATCATTGTTGTTCCCCTGTCAGACCACACATATTCAAGGCTTGCCTTATATATATATATAGTACATATATTTATTTTTATATATATGCTCATATTGCACAACACAAGAAGCTTTCTGACATTTTTATTTTGTGAAGGTAGATCTCAGAGGTGGACCCCAGATGTACATGTATTTTAATTCCAATGATATTATTATGTTACTAACATTTAACATCTTTGAACGGTTCTGTGAGAATTTCATAATTTCTAACCATGCATCTTAACTTCTCTAAGTTTGTAAGGATGAAAAAAATATATAGCTATATATATTTATATATATAATTTCTTTATTTATTATTTTCCCTACGTTTAATTCTTTCCAATCTGCTTAATAGGATAATAGTAAATAATTTGGACATTTTCTCATTTCAACTAGGTCAGTAATTGTTTGATGAATTTTTAAAAAAACACCACACAGCCAACAATTCAGAAATGTTTAATTTTCCTTAGTATTATGGTATATAGAACAGTCATCAAAGCAGAGTTTGATGTTTACATTCACAAAGAAGATCTGCATGAAATAACATGAAAGAGAAGCATTAAAAATAATGTAGTAAAAATATACTAAAATCACAGGCGGTAGGTGAAAATAAAAGAGTTTTGATAGAGGTATCTTTTCTTTCTGGTCCTTGACGCTTCTTCAGAAGGAAACCTTGCTCGAGGTATGTTGCCGTTGATAATGTACCCCGTCAAGGAAGGCTTTGCTGGTTTTTGTCCACACTTTGTTGGGGTCTGCACATATCCTGGCTCCTCCGATGACATAGAATCTGTTGGAAATCACATCCCAGGAACACAGTCAGTCACACATGTCAGTTCAGTTTCTTACATTTTCAATCCCAAATTACAGGGCGTGTAGTTTGATTTATAATTGCACAGAAATCCAACAACAGTGAATAAATTCACAGCCTTACACCACAGCTTTAATGGGACACGGCGGTCGGTGCTGTTCGTAGTAGTGTGTCAGATGTTCTCGGTTGATTTGAGTTTTTGAATGCCTGCGACAGCAACTTGCAATTCCACCTTTCAAAAAATCACACACACAGAAAACAGAATGTCATCACCGCAAAGTCTGAAATAATGAAGTGAAAGTAGAGCTGCACAGAAACCGTGGTGCTCTTACCTTGGGCTGTGACTGTGGACACCATTGTAGCTACAAGCACAAGAGCAGCTAAGCAGAGATATTTCATTGTGATTGTGTTCCACTGGTATGGTACCTTCCTTGCACTGCGCACCACTTATAAGCCCACCAACACACGCATTCACATTTAAGGCTCTGGCAGCCCGAGTCTATCTCACCTACAGACACACACACACACACACATGGCTGGAAAAAAAAAATGTCTTCCTCCAGCAGCCCACCACTGTGGTCCCAAAACCTCCACTGAACCATTTCCGGTGGTCTGGAGGTGTCGACATGATTTCCATTGTTGAACAACGTGGGCTTTTTTATTGTACGTATAATATTTAAATCAGCAAGTGTTTGGAAAAGACTAGTAAAAATGTGCCTGTGGTTGGGAAGGATGGACTTGAACTGTTCTGTCTTTAAATACCTTTGTACTCGAACAAATGCTGTACAGAAATTAGACTTGGAGAGAGACAGAGACGAGTCCAAGAAAAGAAAGGTATTTTTTATTAAAAAAAAAGTTGAATAATCTCAATCATTCACCTCTCCTCTCCCCAAAACACACACTTTCACACACACATATGAATGCAGACAAATACTACAAATATAAATTTGATCTCACTTTCTAACACGGATGTATTCTGGTGTTTCTGAGGTTAGTGTTTGTATGTGTTACTGCTACAACAATGCACGAAAACCTGCACCACAGATGACATACATAGAGCATAAAAACACACACCCACTCATTTGATCACATGTTCTATGAAGTTTCACTGGAGAAATGCACTGCAGCGAGCTGCTACATGAAATCAAATGGGTAGTTCCATTCAAAGCCACAGCAGTGTTGGTCACATCCTGTCTCCCCTCCATCAAAGTGAGGGTCTGACTGAAGATGGAAACATGTTCTTTTGTTCGGACACTTCAGCTTCTATAGCCCACATTGACGTTGTAGGGCATCATTCTTTAAAAAAAAAACGTTATCCACCATTAAAAAGACATGGAACGTTATCAACGTTATCAACGTTATCCACCATTAAAAAGACATGGTGAGTAACTACTACGTTAACATGAACCACCTTCCCTAACCTAACCTAACCTTCCCTAACCTAACCTAACCTAACCTAACCTTATTTCTCATTCTTCGTTGGCCAGTCTTTCAAAGCTTTCACTACAAAACAGGATCCTTCAAGGATGAAGGATTCCACACAATATTGTTTTGTACACCTGAAAATGTCAGTTAAATAACTCCAGAACTGGCTGAGCCTGTGTTGTCATTTAAGTTATTTATTGATTTATGTATTTTTAAAGTCAAATATGGATCATGACAGCAGACGTGATCTCTTTATAGTTTGATGCTCAGACTTGTCAGGTCAGTCTGTGTCCCTTCACTCCTGCCTGGTTCTCTGTGGTAATTAATGTAATCACACTCACCTGTGCCCTGTGTTTCCTTCATGTTAATTAGTCTCACTCATGCCACCTGGTGCCCGGGGTATAAATACCTCCACCCTTCACTCAGTCCTTGGCAGGTAGTTGTTTTTCCTGACGTGTTGTTTCGTGGTCTTAGTTTTGTCTTTGTGCTTCCTGTTCTCACTCATTCTTCTTCCTGTTTGTTTCCTGTTCCCGATGCTGTTGTCCAGTAAGTCGATGTTCTTTAGTTTGGACTTTGTTAATAAACTGATCCTGGTCTATGGAGTGCTGTGTTTGGGTCCTACCTTGTTGATTACTTCCTTTACTGTTTTTCATGACCTTCAGCTGAGTTCAGGAGGAGGATGCCCTGAAAGTCTGTTCCTTTTTTCCACCTTTTTACAGAAAAGAAAAAACACATGAAAGTAGTCACATGACACAGCCTTCGCTGAAACCACACACTGATGAACACACTGTAACCCTGCAGAGTCACTGAACGTTTCTTCCTGTGGTGAATAAAGGTGGATCATTATCTCTGATACTGATCTACTGTCTCTTGGTTTGCCTGTGGCCTTTATCACAGGAGATCTGTGTTTAGGTTTATATCGGCATGTCATCCTTGGCATCTCCAGTGATAGTTAGGAAATAAACATTCATCCAAAACACAGCTTTTTAAAATTGACTGTAAGAATGCTGTGAATGTCCTTGATTTTTAGATCAGTAAAATGTGGTTTGTTGTCTGATCATACTGAATGATAAATAATAAAATAATAAATAAAGATTAGACAGTGAGTGTGATTGACAGCCCGACCAACAAAAGCAGTGTAATAGTAGCTTGGTTGCTATGTACCTGAAATCTACACACGTTATAACAGTCAATATGAATAATATCACATATCAACATTCACGGTGTCACATATGGTTGATTAAAGCATAGACAGTGAAGTTACATGTACATGTTGTACTTAAATATAATCTCCATCATCGTCCTTTTAATGTGAACTGTAGGACAACTTCATTTTTAGGTCATCATTAAAGTTAAAGTGAAGTTGCTGATTTGTTTTTGTTTTTTTTTAAACTCAGATATTGGACGTCCTTATCAAGTCTGCAGCCACAGAACTGGGTGTTTGAGAAGGTCAGGGAACCACAGTGAGTTTGCCTTCTTATCACTAATAAATATTAAAAAAATACTTTTATTATTTTTTAATATCCTTTAAATACATCGTCACTGTCTTTCCAGAGTTATATGTTGATGTTTATAATAGTGATTATTGACTTATTTAATACTGTATAATCTGTGCTGATTGTTGAGTTATTTAGAAGCTAAGAGTAAAATAATAATAATAATAATAATGTTCATCATCAAAACAAGGTCAGTGTGTTCTTCAGTTTCCTTTCAACCAATAGGTTTTTTAAACAAAGCTCAATTTCTGCTGTATATAGTTAGAAAAAAATAAATAAATTACAGAAGCACACATCAATCCTGCCATCTGGTGGCGACTTATAATTGTTGCACAGCAGCCTCCTTGGGATTGAGGTGACATTGGTTTGGGGGTCACCTTCTCAGAGCAATCAAACCCTTGGGGGCTGTTGATCTGAAATAGCGCTGCCTCCCTGACCCCCATGTCGTGATTTATATATTTATTTATGCATTTTCGAGTTTTAAGGGCGAGTGCAGGGAAATCATCTCACACCCCCTCAGGCATGTGCACTGGCAGCAATTTTCCTAAAAACATGCAGCCACATGCAAAACAGCGATGGACTTGGTCCGACTGGTTTTTTTACCAGGGATTTTTTTTTCCTTTTTACTCTGAATGTTATTTAAAAGCATTGAAAAAACGACATGTTTTTATTTGGACAACAATGGTTTTCTTGTATTGAGTGGATTTATTTGGTATATATTGTTTATGTGGAAGCACATGCAGCTGATTGAAGCAGGATTTTAATGGAGAGGCAACAAAAGCAGAATAAAGAGGCTCGGCCTCAGAGCTAAATGCTAACACTTGAGTATTCCTGCGGGTTAAGCAACAATAACAACAACAACAACAACAACAACAACAAGGCTTTTTAGGCTTAAACAGAGATGCAGTATCAATAATATGACTTGACTACAGGGCTTGATTTGAAGCTGGCTTTTTGAAGTACAGACAGACTAATAGTAGCTGTCAGTGTCTGTGGTGCTGAAGAAGGATCCACTCCCATCATTAGATGGACTTCTTCTCTTCATCACAGGTCCTGAGCTCTCCTTGGACATCTTCTTCAGTTTGGTGCTGTTATAACACACACACACACACACACACACACACATGTAGTCATCTTGTTGTCTAGACATGATCCAGTTGTTTGGGTTTTTTTAGAGATTGAAATCTCCTACCTGAGTAGTTCCAGAGTGTTTCTCACCCACTCGTCCCTCTTAGTCACACACACCTCTTTGTTCCTCACCGTGTAGAGGCTACAGGAAAGACACAGTTGATTTTTTTTTCTTCTTCCATGCTCTACTTTGCTGGCTGTCTTTAGTAAAAGATAATCTATCTCTGCAAAGGATTCTCTGGCATTTACACTTTTGTCTGGACACATTTCAGTGATTTGTATGATGGACGTTGTTTGATATAATCGTGAAAAGGCACTTTTTAGATATTCAATAAGAACAGTCGGTACACGTTTGGACTTATTTTGCTCAAAGAAACTGAGAATATTTTAAAAATTCTACATAAAGAGAAATGCAGCAGAATTTGAATTTTTAGAATTTGAAATAATTATATGAATAATAATTTACAATCAAATGATTCAAATTCAATTGGACACTGATTTAACATTCGGTAACTTGACTTAACTACTGTACTAGTTAATGCTTGAAGTGTAACGGCTCATTTTAGCTCACTAATCCTATAATATGCTTAAATAGAAAATGACTACATTTAATTAGTTTGTAAAAATGAATTTCAGAACTAGTCTTGAACTGTTTTTCAACTGTAGGAATATTTAGTGTCCATTTATGTTGGCTTGGCCACCGTGAACACAGGCCCCAGTGGTTTACTGTGAGTCGGAGAGAAAATCTTACATGATGGCTTCAATGTGACAGTTTTCCTTGGCTGACTGTTCTCTGTAGCCCTTGATCACCTGAAACGGCACTGGCTTCCTGTTGTATCTCGTACAACAGCCTGTCTGGGAACCTGCAGCATCAACACACACACACACACACATAAACATTTGACTCCTGTTCACAGAGCTGATCACATGACATTCAGATGAACTTACACAGAGCTGGACTGAGTGAGCCCAGTATGAAGCAGAGGAGAAGACTCAGCACCACTGTCCTGTCCTTGGCAGCCATGCTCACAGCGGTTGACTGACAGCAGATCTGATCCAGTCCATAATCTCATATCCAGTTTATATAGGATGTGTCGTACACGGGTTTCGTGACCTGCGGCTCCAGAATTGAGGACAGGAAACCTAATGTTACATCATGTGGGGAATTTGCAGACTTTGCACTTTGATTACTAAAGATGGATCCACCACTCCCACAATGCAACATCAACATCGTCCCTGTGTGTGTGTGTGTGTGTGTGTGTGTGTGTCGTTGAGCACTCTGCTGTATTTGGTCCATGTGATGTCCTCGGGCCTTCATTTGTATTTAGTCGTGTTGGGTTAATTAAGCAGCAGATTCTGATCATCACTTCTTCTTCATTTAGATTTTTTTCCACCCCCCTCGTCCCCCTCGTCCCCCTCGATGCCTCTGGACAGCATATTGCAGCGTGTTTGTCTCTCGATGCATAACTGAATGAAGTTTGCGTGGTGTGACATCAAAAATTCAGTGTGATGTCCGTTGTCGTGATTCAAAATTGTGGCTTGAAGCTGTATTCTTGGTGTTTTACATAATCAGCAGTCTTGAGACTGTTTTGTGGTGAGGACTGATGGAGTATGAGAGGCTTGTCAAAAAAAAAAAAAAACCCTCGCTTGTTAGCATGACCTACTTAGTTTGGCTGCAAAAAGCTGACAACTCCAAATGTTACTAGCTGACCTAGATAGGAGAAAACCTTCAGTTATAAATGCTCTAAAAGCTACTTTATGTTGGAATACTATGCAGGAGGTGAAGGGTTAGTTGTTTAAGGAGCATCTGCACCTGGAGACTGGAGTGTTGCTGCAGCTTCAGCCGCAGTAATGAGTGGATGGATGAGGTCGTACAGTAGCCAAGAGCGTCCTGAGTCCTTCGTTAGGCATTCACTTCTACACTGCATGTTGATATGTCCTCAAAGTTAAGGGTGTGTGTGTGTATATGTGTATATATGTGTGTGTGTGATAAATAAAAAATAACCAGAAGTCAAAAAAGCCAATCAATCAGACCCTGAAACATCAGCTGTGTCCATTGATCAAATACAATATTGCAAACAAAAAATATTTTATTTTATTTTGGTAATTTAACCTTTGTGTTATGAGTTAATTAGTGATTAATCAATTAATTTAAAAAAAATACAAACTAATACAAACTGGCTTTCCCAAATAGCTAGAAATTTCCAACAACAAAATTAAATCAATAAAATTGCAAATGTAGATAATAAAAACCAGCTCAAAAATGTCAAAAGTTAAGCTAGATATATTGCACATGTAAGTTAAAGTATATTAAGTTTATTTAGTTTATTTATATTGCACCAAAAAAAGAGAGAGGGCAGAACACCACTGTTGTTGTTATATTACTAAATTATACTTGAATAATTAGTTTATAATAATAAGTGTAATATTTCACACATCTATTTTCATAATTCCAACTTTTTCTTAAATTAATGTTCTGCACAGGTTACTAAATCAGCTGCAAGACCAGGAAGTACTTTTTTTTTGTATAAAACAAACTTGAATATTTTCTGTGTAAAATGTACCAAATAATATTGCCAGTTATCAGACGTTGTTCTGTTCATCCATCTTTAAGCGTCTTCATTCAGTTCATTTCAATCATTTTCTATATGGTGTGGACGGTGGTATCCTCCTCGTTGCATCTAAAAGCTAAAATTAGTTCTGACTGTTGTCAGGCGCTGACATTTGGTGACAGTTTGAGGTCATCACTCATTTCCCTCGGTGTGATTGGGCCAACTTGTGGCGTCTTTGAGAAATCCTGTCCTCCCATGTGTCAGTCTTGCCCACACATCATCACCACAACTAACATCACACAAACTAATGCCACTTCTCATCATGTACAACAACTGCCTATACCAAAGTTGACCATAAGGGGGCAGTGTTGGTGTTATTTACTGATGATGATGGAACTAGTAACTACTTTGTGTACACATCTATTCTTGGGAAATGTAAATCTATGTAATAAACAATGTAACAATATAATATATATAATTATAAATAATATAACAATTGACTTTTTTGATCTTTTTATACAAAAAGACAGTTATAGTATGCATATAAACAGCTGCTAAATATCCTCCTGCTCACTAGATGGTTTGTTCTTCCTGTGTTTGTTTCTTTAAATTGACCATCAGTGTGAATGGTTGTCTCTTTCTATATGTGACCCTGTGGTTTGGGGAGGGGCCTGGGGGGGGGTGAACTGTCCAGGGTGTACCACACCTCCGCGTGGCGACTGCTGGGACAGGCTCCAGCATCCCTCCCCTCTTTTCTCCCCTCTCTGCTGTTTCCCCCATTCACTTCTTTCTCCCTTTGTCGAGCCAGGGGGTAACACTGATCCTGGATCTGCTGGAGATTTCTTCCTGTTGAGCTGTTGAGTCTTTTTTTCTCCCTTGTGTTCAAAAGTCTTGCTGCGTGTGTGATTTAGTAATCATCAGTCATTATTTCAACAAGGATTCTGCTTCAGTTTGTCTAACAGTAACACTGTGCTGTATGTATGCACAGCCAGCAGGTTAAAAAGGAGAATTTAAATTCTGATTTTGAAACTGTTTAGTACTTTCAGGCCTTGTGAATTTGACTCCTCTTAACTCCTCCCACCTCCCTAGGAGGGAACTGGTGGTAGAATATGAATGAAAGGATCAATCTATAACTCATTTGGCATCATGGTTCTAAAATGATCCACACCCACAAAGAATTGGTTATTTGAAAAAAAAAAGTATTTATTATATTATATTATATAATTTAATATAATATTATATGTATAATATTATATTATATAAGAAGACCTAGAAATAAATCAATAAAATAAAAATGATGGAATGACTTGATTTTTTTAACTATTAGCATCCAGTACTGACACACAGATGAATAATTGATCGATACATTTGATTGGTTGGTTATTTCGCATGCAGTTTTACTCACTCAGTATTCAGTGTGTGCTGTGATGCTGGGTTAAAATTCAAAATTTGTAACAGAGTAATTTTTTCTTCTTAAATAAATGCTGTCAGTAAGAAAACATTTTTTTTAAAAAGTAAAAGTTTATGGAATACTTTTGAGAATATTTCTTTATCATTATTGATGTCACCTCTATTACAGAAAAAATAATCCTGTGATCAGACTTATCTTTAAACCAAGTTGGCTTTTTACCATGGTTGCTGCAGCTGCAACATTTTGGTCGGTGTTTGTGAGTGGGTGTTTTTCTTTTCCTGGGACCCCGCTCCTTCAGTTGGGCCTCACACTGTCAGAGAATGGGCAGGAAGAGAGACAAGGGGAGGGGGTGAAGGAGGCTGAGGGTGAGGGGTAGCAAAAGGCAGTGTTGTGGGGGGGGGTCACCATTGAGTTGTCCACCCACACACGGCACCCTCTGGTCACCTGCGTGGGCTGGGTCCAAAAAGAAATGCAAGGATGCAGGGATCAAAAGGACGGCAGTCTGACCTCGACAGATGCATGAGATTTTAAACATCAGCGAGAAACTTCTTCCAGAGAGAGTTTTTGTGGTTTTGATTCAAACCACTCCATAACGCAGCAGAGTCGAGGCCCAGATTAACAACAACCGTTCTCTCAGTGCTGGGCTGGAGCCGCAGCTTGAGAATGAAGCCCACTTTGTCATAATTAGCATTGTTCCAGCCTGTCAGACCCGTGAGGCTCACAAAACAATGCACTTTTCAATATTTTATTAAGGCTCCGTCGGTTAATGACTTGATGTACAATTATGTGAGCCCAGCAGATCCTGTCCTCAGCATCTCCTCCTACATCCCATCTGCCCCGTGTGTCCCGAGTGTGGGTGACTGGAGCTGCGGGAGAGGGGTGGAGTGGTGGGGTGGAGGTGGTTCAGAGGGGGAGTTTCATTGTGCAAAGAAAATCAGAAGAAAAAGTTGTGATATAACAGTCGGAGTTGTGCTGTTGGAGCAGACACTGTAATATCAGTGGCTGCCAACACGGAGATAACAAAGGAGAGAAATATAGGCTAAAAAAGAAGCCCTGTGACACGGGGAAGTGCCTGGAGGTATTTTATCCTGGCAGAGATAACTCCTGGCCAAGGAGACTCCAGAGGATACAGCGAGCCAGGAGAGGCGAGGAGAACAGAGGAGGAGATTGTGAGGCAGGAGAAAGAGGAGTATTTTTAGGGTGGTCTGTTATCGGCGTAGATTAGGGCTGGTGGTACCACAGCCAGGTCACACCGCTGAAGGGGAAACAGCACGGGCTGTCTGCCGAGACTACAGATAAGGAGGGAGAGAACAATGAGTTTTCACTCGCTGCCTCCATCAAATGCACTCACACCCCGACACAAACCCAAACTCGGAGAACTTGTAACCACATCCACAGGAAGACGCAGCAGCTCCGCTGACATCACATCCTCCCACAGCCGCTGCGACACAATCTGACACGTTAAAAGATCACGCGGGGACGGCCTGACGGAGACGACCCGGTGACAAATA
Organism: Cynoglossus semilaevis; assembly: GCF_000523025.1. Taxonomy (NCBI): domain Eukaryota; kingdom Metazoa; phylum Chordata; class Actinopteri; order Pleuronectiformes; family Cynoglossidae; genus Cynoglossus; species Cynoglossus semilaevis. The sequence goes on from NC_024326.1 coordinate 1,603,414, forward strand.
AAACCGCAACATCACACGATCTTCTCCCTCTCCCTCTCTCTCTCTCTCCTCACCCCTTCTTTTTTCTATTGTAGCCGTCCGAAGGTGTAAATGCCAGCAGAACAGACGGATGGAGGGAACATTTCATCACTGCAACACCACACACTCACACACACACACACACTCTGAAGCAAGATGTTGATGGAAATCTCTTCAGTCATCAAAGAGATACACATGGCACATGAACACGCACGCACGAACACACACGTTTGATGAAACCGTCTGTTCATTTCTTCCTTTGTTTATACTGGGCACACAAATGAAGCATAAACATAGACTCGCGTCCACACGCAGACGCAGCACAACTGAGTCATTTGCCAGACTAGCAGCTGTTATGGCGAGCGCCGGGATCCAAAAAACGAAATGCCTCTGACATGCTAATGATGCTGCGCCTCCCCAAGTTTAGACGCCGCAGCTCTCACACTGGACAGATTTAGCAAGCGCGGCCTGTATCTGTGTATCTGTGACACTTCCTGCAGGATCCCCCCCCCCCCCCCCCCCCCCCCCCCCCCCCCACTGTCTAGCAAATTGTTAGCACTCCATGTAGGGACTGTAGAGCTGGAATTAAAACGTAACGCTCTCCAGGAAAAATCTTAGAGAGGCTTTGAGGAAAGACCCCCCACCACTCCACACACACGCGCACACACACACACACACACACCAAAGCACCACCAATCACATCTTCAGTGGCGCTGCGCTGCTCCTGATCTCACTTCATCTCAGCTTCTTTTGTTCCTCTCTCTCAGCCGCCCACACACCTACCGTCCCTCGGGCTTTTCTCTCCACTCTCTCACATTCTGCACACATTTACATTTGGCCACTTTGTATTTCCTTTGCTTTATTCCTTTAGTCTTTTCTGTTTCTGCCTATAACTGTCAGATAGAGAGACGGAGTCTGCTGCATTCAGGCTAACTCTAAAAAGCTGTGGCCCACAGTACAGATGTGTGGGCTGCAGCCACCTGCACCCTCAACTGTGTGTGTGTGTGTGTGTGTGTGTGTGTGTGTGTAGCAGAGGGCCAAACTCAGAGTGAGGGTCTGAAGGTGGGGCCTGTCGTCGAAGCCCCCACCACAGGGCTGGGAATCTCAAGGGAGAGTGGGAAAAACATCCCGACGGTCATCAATCAAAACTTTGGTGACACAAATGACCAGAAACAACGGGCCGCTCTCGGTCCAACCTCCGCCCCGCGGCCATGTCCCACCCACCTGCGCCGCCGCCCCATAGGCCCTCGCCATACCAAAAACGAGGCGATTGGCTCGTCTGTCCCCGAGCGAAGTCGTGATCCAATCTTGGCTAATTGGGTCTTTGTGATTGCGCAGTCGTTCGTGACGCTGGGGGAGAATGAAACGTGAAAACCGTATTATAGCGGCGGGGGAAGAGTGGCAGGTCGATGCAGAGAGATGGTTTCTGGTGTTTGAAAGAGCCAGATGCTCTTCCTGGGTCTTTTATGATGCTTTACAGGGGATCGAGATGGTTTCGACCTAGCAACTGCAGAGACACAAAGCGCACTGGAGACACAGGCCCCGGTTTGAGAACCACACAAACACAAACGTGCAAAAGCAGGCTCTCAGACACTGTCCCCAGATCAAAACAGTCTAATTAAAAAAAAGGGAAAAAAACACAGACGCGGACATTGTTACTCAGTAATCTTCTAGTTCCAGAAGGTAGCCACGAGCTAACCAGGCGTCAAGTACAAAGAAGGCTGTTCTTGTTTCACTGTGTGTGATTAAAATACACTTCAGAGGAGACCAACTTCATTAGATCATTTTAAAATAAAATAAAGTGTTCGCCTCTTCAAGCTCCACCTCCGTCGTGGGTAAGCGAGGAGCAGGGTTTTGAAGAGAGGATGTGTAGGAGGACGGGTCGTCCGCCTGCTCTTTGTTTGCTCCAACACTTGCACAAAGCTGCGGCCCGGCTTCTTTTTGTGTCCTGCTGGAAATTTTTTAAAAAGTGCCGGCTCCTTGACAGATGGTAGATAAAAACAGCGAAGCCTCTGATTTTCAGGGCCTAAGATATGGAACAGCCTAGAGTCTGAGAGCAGCCCCTGAGTTGTGTTCTGCCTCCTTCAACAACCACCAACAGATGGCTCTGTAGTCACACGCCTCAGTGCCACGGCCGTCCTCTCAGAGCTGATACCACCGAGGAAATTAGTGAACAACCAGTTTTCAGAAGAGATTCAGTTTGTGTGACTTACCATAACAAAGACATTGAACATACATGACCTCAGGTCTGATGTCCTCCTTTGTCTGTTTCCCTTGTTTAAGTCATGTGATGCTGACGAGCCAATGAATATGAATATATTAGGAGGTTACATTTCAGTGGAGCGTAGGGTGAACAGGGACGCAGGGTTAAAACACCGTCTATGAAACAGGGACGCAGGGTTAAAACACCGTCCACTCTGTGGTGGTGGAGAGTGTGTTTGGTTGTTGTTCTGTCTGTATGTGGCCCTACAGTGGACTGGTCAACTGTCCAGGCTGTAGCCCAACGTTTGGCTTCAGTCCACTTCACTGAAAATGATGATGTCATAAAATGGATTTTGAATAAGACTCTGTAATGAGGGGAGAGAGTTTTATCTGTTTTTTTACTTTACTTCAGGATCTTTAAGACAAAGGAGGTGAGGAGAACAGAGGAGGAGGAGAAAGAGGAGTGTAAAGGTTAAAGGTCAAAATCCCGAAAGCAACACAGCACATTTTCTGGCTATATATTCATCTAGACACAATCAACACGACAAAAACAAGAGACAAGAAATGAAATTTTACTGAAGTTTGCAGCTAACGTTCCATATACCACATGTCCACTGGTAGATACCAGATGTGGGCCACTTATATGGCCCATGTATCACTATTGTGTATAGGCCATGAGATCAGCTACAATACTGACTTGAGTATCTCACATGTAGTACTGAACTGGCTGCCCCTGGTACTGTAATATTCCACTGACCAGTGTACTACAGTACCAAGACTCAGACATTTGTTTATATTAGTATATGAATCTTTTATATTTTAAAAATAAACCCAACCTCTACTGCACACATAAGTTACATTACTGAGACACTGAGGGTCTAATTGTTCTCGGTAAATATTTCCACGGAGCATGGAACGATTAAAAAATATATCCATGTAATACCAAACACTAAGGTGACCACCTATCCCTAATATGGACCACATCACCGCCTGTCATTTGGCTCCTGCCATTTCAATTACCATTAGGGGACGCATCTGAGTGGAAGAGACCGCCCCGGTATCCGCTGCTGCATCCAACACACTCTCACACTTGACTTCATTCACACACACTTTTCCCACCGGGATGGAGCTGCCAGCGCGCACAGCCAACGTCGTTCACTTGCGCTCACACATGGCTGCAAATATATGGCGATTGTTTTACACTTGTATCTGGATTACGACACTGGTTGCGGGTTCGAGGACACGGATTTATCCACCGAATGAAGGTGAGTGGAGAAGGGTTTGGATTTCCAGGAGCTGCGCCGCGACGCGCTCCTGGAAGTCGGCAAGAAATGCGCCGTCCGTGCGCGTCTCTTTCCGGGATGGGAAAAAGTAGAACATTTGGATGAGATGGAGAAAATGTAGAATATACCTGATTGTTGTAGAGTGGAAAAGTTGATATTTGCTGCACAACCAATGAGAGAATAGAAATCTCCGTGGAGCCCAGAGCTGACTGGATGCTGTCAGGAACATCCCTTCTCCCAGTGTTTCTCGTGTAGACTCACTCCTGTCTCCTTGACTGTAAACATGGTCTCATCTGTTCTCACATTAGACATTAAGTCAGACCTTTGGTGTCAGTTTGCAGCAGTGTTGACTCCTCAATCACTTGGGAAAGACTTTTGATTCCCTGTCTCTGTCACCGGGATTTAGATTTTGTGGATTTTTCTGAAATTGCATGAAGTTATAAATTATTAATTTTTTTTTATTTTTTTATTTTTTGGCTTTTGTGATTTACTGACATGAAGATGTCCTCCATAGGCTTTAGTGTTTCTCAAATTGAGGGATGCAGCCCAGTAATAGTTAAGAGTAAAGTCTCTGGAGTTGGATACAGATACAGGATGTGCATACATTTTTCTCTTCTTGCAGTATCTTTAAATATTATCTTTATTATGAAACTCTTTGAAATTGATATATTGATATATTGCCCTACGGTGTTCTAGGTAAAACAGACAGCAGGATATATTGCCCCACGGTGTTCTAGGTAAAACAGACAGCAGTCAGGCACAGACAGGACGGGCAGAAAAAAACCCTCAGTAATAATAATAATAATAATCCGAATTCAATGTGTCAAAGCATTAACCATCAGTCACTTAGACGTGTTTTAAAAGTGTCCACTGAGCCACAGCACTCTAAAAATGATTCCATTTATAATCTCTTCTTTGTGTCTCTTCGTAGCTGTGGTGCAGAGAGAAACAATAAGTCCTGAGAAAAAAAAAATCCTTCCAACAGATGTGCTGTAGGTTCAGTGATACGAAGACAGCAGACCTGGGGCCGTCTTATAAATGAAGACGTGCCAGTGCTTGAATGTGCAAGTGTAGATAAGAGTCCAACATCAGTACAGTAGACAGTAGTCTTCAAAATGAAGAGTCATTTCTCAGGCTCTTTGACGAACTGTAGCCATGGCTGCATCACATCACCATCACACCACACCATGGTCCAGGGAGATGATGAAGTAGGACTGGTCAGCTTCTCACCTACACCAATGAGTCATGGAAGAACCAGAGAGAAACAAAAAACATCAGTTACAACAGGGAAATCAATGAATCTGAAAATCTTTAACAGACATTTTCAATTGTAGGGTTTTTTTTTCTTTTCTTTTAGTGTTGTATTATTCTAACGATGATGTTTGGAATATTTAATCAGCTGGACCAAGGTTGATTAGCATCACTTAGAAAAACTGGCTGTGAGTGATTCTAATTGAATTCAACTGTCTTAAACTGGTCGATCACTTCAAACACAGTCATACTCAGCGCTGCTTTTCTTCTGAAACCATGTGAATGTTTTCATGTGTTCACTCTAGTGACCCTGCTGGACACCAGGACAGTGCCAGGAGAGCTGAAATGGGCAGCCAGTCCTTCAGAGGGAGGGGTGAGTGGGAAAATATTTTTACTTCTTCACAATCTTCACCGTCTTTGAGTGGGATCAGTCCTTCAGAATCCCCCCCGGTCCCCCACTCTCTCTCTCTCCCCCTGTCTCTAATACACACACATGGTCTGGAAACTGTAAATAAGATTTTAAAATGTGTGGTTGTTTACCAGGCTTAAGTGCTAATGTGAAAGTGCTGGCGTCGAGAGTTTGGCACGTAGAACGGCAGAAACCAGCTTGGTGGTGGGTGTCGTCTTTAAAGGAAATTTACTGCCAGGCTTTTGCCAGGAAGAATCCTGGAAATATCTTTTTGATTTCCATCTCCTCTCATCTTTTTGTACTTTTTATCGTTGGCAAGTGTTTGTGGTTGGAGCGTCTCTAGCCTCATCCTCTCCCTCCGTCCTCCGTTTGCTCACTGTCTCTTGGCTCTGTGTCGGTGTAAGAGTTTTTTTGGTGAACTTGACTTGTTTTTTCTTCCTCCTTTGGTCAGCGTGCTCTTATTCTCTTACGAACGCCCTGATTGACAGGGTCCTGGTCTGCACGCACTGAGCTTTTGAGTACAGGCACCTCCCCCCTGCCCCCCCCCCCACCCTCCGCGTCCCTCGGTGACACACACATACAGACAAAACACCATTTCTGTATAATCGGGGCAAGTGCAGCGCAGTTTTACCCCCTGACAGCTGTGATTTCTGTCTGTTGACAAAGACACCGAAGGAGACCAGACGAGGAGGCATCGTTCAGAAGACAGCTTTCTGTGGCTCTCTTTTTCATCAACACACACACACACACACACACACAGGCCCCTCATCATTCATCTACATTTGTTATGGAGCCTGCACTAACATCTGAACCAGAACCTTATTCCTCACTCCAACAAAAGCCGGTCAGAGCCTAACCCTCACCTTAACCCAGCTACACTTCACATCTTTATCCCAGTTTCACCACAGTCTCTCTCTCTCTCTCTCTCTCTGAGGTTCTGCCTCATTAAGACCAGGTTTTTTTGACCAAATCGTGGCTACTTGTCCTAAAAAAAGAAAAAAGAAAAAGACAGATGGAGTTCTAAACACACCACAGAAATGACTATATATGCATAAACTCACAAAAAGGTCATAGAGTAAACGTCCTGAACGCCCACTCCACACAAGGAGGCGCTCATTTTAATCAGGTCTATATGCTGTTAATATAGCATTTACCAACCGACAGTTGAACCAGAGAGTTGGACGAATGATGAGGAGGGAGAGGGTGTTTTTGGGGTTTTTTTCTGCAGCCAGTACAAAATGTGATATTTAACAGCCATGAGACAAATTTGCTGGAGTAGAGGAAACAATAGCTGTAATCAATATTGTAATGTATTGTATGAATATGATAACACATAAAAATGAAATAGACCTTCTACTGTATGTCTGATGTTTGAATTAATACGAATCATATGGATTTGAAGCTTTAACTTCTGTCTTTTAAAGAGTGGGTTTTTTTCTAAAATTAGCTTTAATGCTAATAATCACTATCTGTGAGTAAGCTGTGTGGGCTATTGTGTTGGAATCTGAACACACACACACACACACACACACACATGCTCACACAGCTGCAGACCCTCTTCTCTTTATCCCCCTCTCGACATGGTGCATTTTGTGTGTATACAGCTCACACTTGTCGGCAGCAGGCATGTTATTATTCAGCAGCAATAAAAAGGTAATTTAGTTTTTGGGCGGTTTAGGGATCATTTCAGGGGTCACAGTACAGGGCAGGTTTGTATTGAGATGGATGAAGCTGTACAGCTTCAGTCGGCTGCACTTTTCTATAAAAATCCGACTAAAACCTCGGATTCCCAACAGTTTGGAACCACGACTCACTGTAAGGAATCGTGGAGAACAAAGCCGAGCTCAGCCTTAGGTTTTAAAGGACGACATTGAAAGGAATCAAAGACGCTTTTTAGTATTTTCCAAATGTATTTTATAAAATGTAAAAGAACTTGCTTTTCTGTATTTAAATGACCAGATAGTGAATTGAAGGAAACAACAAAATCTCTCTCCTCCAAGGCTAAGAACGAGAGTTTTAATGACAAATCTACATGGGGTCAAACTAAGGTCACGGCTGTCTGTTTGTACAAAAAAAATCACCACACTTCACCCTTTTACAGATCCAACTTCAAAATCATTACTTTTAACATTTGCCTCCTTTGTTTTTAGTTCTCAGCAAATCATATTTCATGAAGCTGGCACCTTCTCTGCCAAAGCCCTCGTTTCACAAACTCTTAAATCTCAAAGTGTCAGCAGCTTTTTCAAATGTGACCTGCTCGCTTATAGGCAGACTTGCGTTTTCATAGTTGTGTGTGTTTGTGTGTGTGTGTGTTTGTTTCCCAGGTTTTAATTTCCACTAGCATTGCTTGAGAGCACCGCTACTTGGCAGCTAATTATAGGGAGAAGTTTGGAAAAACCTGCTTTAACACATGACACTTTCCCAACTTTGGCAATTAGTGTCTAAAGTTCAGTGATGTCTTTGATGGAGCATCTGTTTTAATGATAGTTCAACTGTTTTCAATTTCATTTTCCTGCTGTTAGCGTTCCACCCAGCGGCTGCACTGGAACATGTTGGAATGAAATCATCATGTTTTTAAATGTGATGTTCATGTTGAGCTGGCGTGTGTGTTCTTCAGTGGGAAGAGGTGAGCATTATGGACGAGAAGAACATCCCCATCAGAACATACCAGGTGTGTAACGTCCTGGAACCCAATCAAAACAACTGGCTCAGGACCGACTGGATCCCACGGTCTGGGGCTCAGCGGGTTTACGTGGAGGTCAAGTTCACACTCAGGGACTGTAACAGTCTACCAGGCGTCACCGGCAACTGCAAGGTACAGGAAGAGACGCTGATAATGTTCTGACAAACTGTGGTGCCCCCTAGTATGGCTCGGGTTTGACTTTATCATTCTAATAGATGACATCAATGGAAAAAAATAATAAAAATATTCAAAGTATTTAATGAGATAAGTTGTTGATTTTTAAATGACTCTGTAAAATAATATTGGGTTTTGGATTCTGCCTACTGATCAACAGTGGTACTGCAGCAAAACTGTAGTTTCAGAATAATTCAGAACATCTTACTGATGTCATCATTTGGTTTATACACATACATAGCAAGACAGCAATCACCTATTATACTGCTTATTAGAAGTATTGTAAATGTTCCTAAAATGCTCAACAGCGCCACCCTGACACTGTAACAGTGTCACTGAGGCTGACGCTGAGGTAATAAACCTGGTGTTAGTCGCTTCTTTTCCAGGCTGTTCACTTTGCGTAAAAAGCTAAATTTTCTAACGATAATTGACTAATCTTGAACTTAACTTGTGTTTTTTCACAAGCACCAATTTCCTCTTGGTCCAAAGTTCTATTTTTAGACCCGATGAGCTCCGATAATGATTCATGGACCCTCCAGATTGTTCCTCTAATGGTCTCTGTCTCTCTATTCCTGAAGGAGACATTTAACCTGTACTACCACGAGTCAAATGACGACAGGGAGAGCTACATCAAAGAGAGCAGCTTCATTAAGGTGGACACAGTGGCAGCAGACGAGAGCTTCACCCAGGTAACGCCAATCAGCTGAGCCGGGGATGGGAGTTTGTTTGGAGTTTTTTTTTTGTCCTCGTCCACTTACCTTAATTTGTTCTTAAAAAACAGCACGGCACTTAGCTGTAATTTCTTTATTTGTTTTACAAGCATTTTCATCACAGACATCTATGCTGCCTTCTCAGAAGAGAGGCTTTTCTCCTGACTGAAATTACATCTGATTTAAGCAGTGGAGACAGTAAATCTGAATTCACCTTTCTAATCAATAGAAGTGAATGTGGAGCAGCGCCAAATGCAGGAAAAGTGAAGATGTGGAGTGAAGCTGTGATTCAGAGGCAACTGCCACTTCACTTTAAACAAACACATTGATTCACTGACACGGTTTACTGCACATTTCATTAATCCGACGGCGCGCCTCGTTCTCCAGGTGGATGTCGGCGACCGCATCATGAAGCTGAATACGGAGGTGCGAGACGTAAAGGTCACGACACGGAAGGGCTTCTACCTGGCCTTTCAGGACGTCGGTGCCTGCATCGCTTTAGTCTCCGTCAGGGTTTTTTACAAAACCTGTCCCCTCACCATCCGTAACCTGGCTACGTTTCCTGACACTGTCACTGGGGCTGATACATCGTCCTTGGTGGAGGTCAGGGGGTCCTGTGTCAACCAATCAGAGGAGAAAGAAGAACCGAAGATGTACTGCGGTGCTGACGGAGGGTGGTTAGTGCCGATCGGTGGATGTCTCTGCAGTCCTGGATATGAAGAGAAGGGGGAAACATGTAAAGGTAAGATACAACAAAATATAGCTTACAGTACATTGGTGTCCAGTACTTGGTCTACTGTCCAAAGGAATTAAATCGGCTAATACTCAGGATCAGTATTGGTCCGATTTTGGTCAGAATTTCAGGATTGAACATTGAAAAAAATGCTCCATTATCATTTAGTGCTAGCTAACACTAACAAAACTGAATCATTTGGAAGAGATTTCTGCTGTTAAAGTTTGATCATATTGAATGACACCCCGTTGGGATGACATGTTGTTTGCTTGTGTCCTGCTCTGGTTTGTCCAATTTGGACTCTTACAATAGGCCGTCTACTCCCCTGCTGGAGCCACTCATAAATCCCATGTCTCTGTGAGAACCCATCATTAGCGCTCGACTAAACGAGCTAGCTGCTAATGAAGGAAAACAGTGACAGAGGTTTGGGTTTGTGCACTAATGAACACCTGCTTGATTATTCAGTGGACTGTCTTCTCCTGTGTTTACCAGCTCATTATGTCAGAAATTAACAATGCAAAATGCTCTACAACACCGAGGCAGCATCTGGGCATCGAGGCAGCATCTACAGACCACACTGTGTTCTACACGTTTAAACTGTGCTGTGTATGGTGGACATGTAAATAGTATATAAAACAATGGAAACTAGCATTACCAGGGAAATGTTTTCCCATCAGACCACAGGCTGTGGATCACCGTTCTAGTAACTTCTTCTATAATGTAGTCCATTGCTACTGTATTGGGATTTTTTTCAAAGTATATTTAATGAGAAGTGGCATTAGAATATTGGATCGCAGCCCTGTGACTGAGGTGGTTTTTGGAATGTGCTGATTCTCTTTCAAGCCAAGAGGTGAATTAGTTTTTTAGAGACAGGGAACAAAGGTTGCTTGGCTGCAGTGGTTCTGTCCAGAGATGTCTCGTAATTCTAGAAATGAGAGTTAAAAAACAGTCAGGTTGAGTTCACATCTCTCTGGGTTTGAATCCTGGAACTGTTAGCATTTAGCATCATCTTTAGCTAAATCCAGACAGTACTGTTTTTGATTTAGCATAATCTTTAGCTAAATCCAGACAGTACTGTGTCCTGTTTTGGTGTTAAAGTGTTTCTTTATGAACAGGCTCTTTTTTAATGCATTTTCCAGAAAAATGAGAATTTTATCACATACTGTAATATTCTGCAAATCAGTGCTGATATGATTGCATCCCTAATGTATTTAAGATAGTTCGTTGTGCCTATGTACAAAGTTTGGAAACACATTATTGGTCTGTAGCTGTCCTTTAAATCTCCTTTTTTCTGATACGTCCAGGCTGCAAACACAGTTTGAAGCTCTTAAGTCTCAGTGTGAGGTGCGCTGACATAACAACAGCCATCTGGACAAAAGTGTCTTTCTGTCACTTACAAATGTGGCCTAAACTTTACAGTAACAAACAGACAAGCTGTTCACACCTTTCACCAACATACATGTGGCGCGGATGACGTGTGGCGTTTTGAAGTGACTCTCGTGATGTAGCGCAGACGAAGACAGAGTGGCAGAGAAGCGGGGCGAACGCCGGACAACGGTTTCGGCGGAGACACAGTTTTACAACTTCAAACCCCCCGCTTCAGTCACACGCCGCAGACACAAAACATGTTGGCTCTCACAGACACATACGCAGATGGACAGAGACCAGTTGAGGGATGGGGGAAGAGCGACTCACTGATCTGCACCCTGGGTGTAATTTATGAAGCCCATCCCAAAGGGCTAATTGAATAACAAACAGAGCCATAACTCAAAGAGAAAAGAAGAGATGCAAAGGGAGATAGAAATAAAAAGAGGCGTGCAGTTGTTGCCAGTTGGCTCCAATAAAGGAAGAAAAGTTCTTTTCTGACGTTGCAGCGCGGACAGAGTGGCCAGATTTCTAGACGTGACAAACGTTCCTCGAAATACTTTCACCCCGTTTGCCCCGTTTGTTCCTGCGCTGAAAAGAGGAGGAGGTTTTTACGGGGGTGGTCCCCAGGGGCTAAAAGATGTTCCTCCTCAACGTTAGAGATTTAGGAGAGACCCTTGACTGTGTAGAACCTCCAGCAGATGTGGAGTGCCATCTATCTACGTGCTGCTCTCTCCTCCATCTCCACACACTCACTGCCTGTCAGCTTGTTGGCCGGGCTCAGCTGCCGTAGTGGAAATCTATCAAAGTCTGAATGAATACTGAATGCTGCTCAGCGAAAACTCTGACCCTGCAGTATTGGAGGGCCGCCCCGATGCTGCTGCTGCTGCTGCCACTTTTTAGTCTGGAATTTGAAGAGAGACAGAGACAGAGAAGGAAGAGCAGAGCTGGATGAAGATAGATTTGGAGATGGATTTAAATGTCCCGTCTAGTCTCCCATCAACGGGGTCAAAAGGCCTCTTCACCACAGAGCCTCATGTGTCGTCACCTATTCAGTCTCACAGATATATTGTGCGGACAGACCGACGCGTCTCAGGCAAATACACCTGTCATTGGCAGCTGTAATGATAAAAAAAATAAAAAAAGTTGCTTCCTGAAGAAAACTATTTTAAATAATTGAGCTTTGTGAAATACAGATTGATGACCACGTTTTTGACAGTCACAGTTGATGTGTTTGCGATATCGTATTGTCCTAGGATTCTGGTTAACGTTGGCAGATGAAAGTTCCCACATGAAAGACGTCTCAAACCTTTTCATCAAATACAGTCACCCAACCTTATTTCAACACTAAACCCAAAGAAATGTAGACTTTTAAAGCAAAAACGACAAGGTTTTTACATAAGACTTGTCTTATAGATTTATTTTGAATTTCATAAAACACTTTAATGCACCACCAGACGTTAGAAATGCTGTTTTTCGGTTGAACTTTTATAGAAATGAATGAAAGGCGGACTTTGTCGACTTTGCAAAAGCAGCAAAAATGTGAGAATTTCATTTTGGGTGTCGACACAGGAGTAATGAGGCAGGAGAGGAAGAGAGGAGACACTTTGAAGAGGAAGAAGGGATTAGCCCTTGAATGGAGCGAGAGGAGGGATTGAAAGAAGGCCACTGACAGCAGAAGGCATCAATGCCGGGGCCAGCCCTCCCCTACTGGGGGTCCGTCATCGGCTGCAAAGGAGACGACTGCGGAAACACAAGAGACAGGGCACTCCCCCTCTTTTTTTTCTCACCCCTGGTTAAGACCGAGGTCGTGACTGAGGCCGATGAAGACGTCAAGACGGTGATTGACAGCCATACACACACGGTGGGAGTCAGGGTTGTGCTACTAAGTGCAGGGTCATGACCGAGTCAGATGAAGACGTCAAGAGTTTGACAGCTGCGATCCGTCTGGGAGGATCGGAAACGAGGGCGAGGAGACAAGAGGCGAGTGAAGGAAGAACAGAGAGAATCTGAAATGTGAACAGTTGGGGAAGAGGAGTGAGGGAGAGGAGCCTGCTCCTTTTTGTCTCTGTCTCCACACAGGCCTCTCTCCTTCTCTCTCTTTCTCTCACCTCTGTTTTTGCTCATGAAAGGAAAGGAATGTTCCTCTGTGCATGTGTGCGCGTGTTTGTCCAGATATCCAGAGAGATTTCACGGTTATGACTCTTTCCAACACACCTGCGGTGCCTCAGCAGCAGCAGCAGCAGAAAAAACAGAAGGCATCCAAACAGATGAAAAGAGGGAGAGAAGAAAGGCAGAAGAAAGGAGAGGCACAGAGAGAGGGATGACAGAAAGAGTCCGTAATCGCTCTATTCAGCTCCTCTAATTATTGCATCGCATTTCTGGACTCCGTACATGTTGGATTGCTAATTTTGTGTGTGTGTGTGTGTGTTTACATGAGTGTGTGTGTGCATGTGTGCTGTATCTCCAATTTTATCCCTAACAAAGCCTTCCCACCCATATACTCGCAATTTGGAGTGTTGCCCGGTAATGCCTAGAGAGTGGAGGGACACACACACACACACACACACAGATTCAAGTGAGTGTGTGTGTGTGTGTGTGTGTGTAGTAGGTGATGATGCAGCCAAAGACATCGGAATGGCACAAGTGATTGTTTAGAACAAGCCAAACTCAGGTGGGGGGAATGGTTAGCATTCCAATATTACAACAGTCTCTCTCTGTCTCTCTCTCTCTCTCTCTCTCTCTCTCTGTTCTATTGTGTCTCCTTCTCCTTGGTCGTTCTTCTTCTTCTTCTTCAGGTTTTTTCTGAATGTAGATGTCGGTGCCAGCTGGAACACGGTGCCGTGTGCAGCTCCCTGGTTTTGGCACCGGCTTCAGCCTTTACCTCCCTGTCACTCTGCCTTCCTCTCATTCTCTGTTCATTTTCTTCTTCATCATCTCTTCTCCTCAGTCAAAATGGGGGTTCTACTGCTGCTGCTGCTGCTGCTGCTGCTGCTGCTGCTGCTGCTGCTGCTGCTGCTGGTGACGGGGGTAAACTGAGTGTGATGGGGAGGAGACTCATTGTTGTAAAGGCTCTTTCAAATGCTAATGACTGCACTGTTGGCTTTAGGCAGACACACACACACACACTCACACACAGTCATACAATCCAACAGTTTTGTGAGCATTTAAATTTAAAGTCGTAGCTTCCACTCGGCACATTCCTCCGGTTTTAAAATGCAAACTGAAGAGATGGAAGATAAGGGATGATTCTGGCACCCGGCTAATCACGAGCGTGGATTTGATCTCTGCCTGGGAGGCAGGAAATTCTTTGACTGTATGAAAGCACACAGTCAGAACAGATAAGAAACGTGTCTGCTATCCTGCATCTGTGTGGGTTTTAATTAACAGGGCATGACCCCTGTGATTAACAGTGTCCCCGCCTTCCAGTGTGACAGTCTATCAATGCAGCCATCCGTCCGTCAATCTGGGCCTCCCTCCATCCATCACAGTGACGGCTGTCGGAACGGGGCAGATAGCGGGAACTTCCTCCCATCCACACCCCTCTGCTGAGAGGCAACAAGAGATGATGACAGATAACACGAGGTCAAGGAGAATGCACACACGGACGTACCTCCAGGAGCAGGAACACACACACACACACACACACGTGTGTCCTAACAGGCTCTTGGATTTACAGTTGAGACACGTTAGTATTTCAGGTATTGAAGGAGCACAGATGCAAATGATGACGGTGCTGATATTAATCAAAGGGCATCTTCTCTTCTGTCGCTCTGCGTCCGTCCGTCTGACTCCTCCGTCTTTCTTTTCCTGTCACCTCCTTATCTCTCCTGCTAAATCAGTCTTTCTCTCGCTCCGTCTTTTCCAGCCAACCTTTTCCGTCGTTCTCCTTTTTGCGTCGAGTCTCTTACTGTTAAACAGTCAAACAGATGATTACAGCGTACTCGTCGACTGTACGTATTTATTGTCATCCAAACTGAACGAGCTCGGAGCAGCTGTTGTTTCCATTAAAACCCGCCGTGTTTCTGTGATGAACATATTCACTTGGGCTTTATTTTGGAAAAAAAGAAGAAGAAAAAAAACATTTAAAACTGTTGCATAAAAACATCTGCCTTAACTGTATAAGGCAAACAGAAGGTCCTGCTCTGTTATGTGTCTCTGCTGCAGAGTTTGAGTTTGACAGAAAATCAATACGATATTTAGAAAGTAAAGTGATGTAATTCCTCTCCCTCTCTGTCCCACTGTTTGGTATCATGAAGAGGAGAGTCAATAATCAGCCAATAATCAGTGCGTGTGTGTGTGTGTGTGTGTGTGCGTGTGTGTGATTGTATTTGGTTCCATATCCCTTTCAGGTTATTGGTCAAGCTCAGGCTCTTGCACATCTCTGCCTAGCGTAGGGTTAATGTTGGGTTAATGGCAGCCTTACTCCAGGTCAGCAGCACTGCCCANGTCCTCAGAGAACAGAGACATAAGAGGGCATTGAAGGATGTTTATGACTTCTTTCTTTCTTCCTTTCCTTCTTCATTCTGTCAGCCGTGCTACAGACAGGGATAGTGAATTGAGTGGGACAGAGACAAAGGCACTGGACTCCCACCTCCCTCCACTCCCCCACTCTCCCCTCAACAGGGCTTCTTGAGCCCTGTAATCAACCTCTAAATCCTCAACAGGTCAAATTCTTTCCCCTCTTTCTCACCCACGGCTGACTAACCCACTGGTTTCCTCCTGAGGTTTTCCCCCGGCACACACACACACACACACACACACACACACACAGAACCCCACATCACAGCGCTGTCAGTGCACACGGGGCTGAGCCACCTTCAGATACCTGCTGTTCAGACTCTACAATCCTCTTCTGTGAAGCCACCTCTTCATGTGTTCTTAGGAGATGGAGTTGTTTCCACAAAGAAACCATTGTTTATGAACTATTAAGTAGAAGCTCCTCACCAGTGACACAAATCCAGTCCATTAATAAGTCACTAATTGTCTTATTGTGATAACTGACTTATATGGTCTTTGATTTCATGAATTAAAACATAATACAATACTTTATGGTCTTCATAGGGATGGAATTATATTTTCAAAGCTGTTTTTAGTTGTAGTACCACTCCAAGGCAGTAGGGGCTGACCTCTGTGATTTTTTTTTTGTTTTTTTTTTAAACAAAATTTTATTGTGAATTATATTATCATTTTTTGCTAATACTTAGACATAAAACCTTTCTATTGCTTTTTATTAGTTCATCTAAAAAAATGTTACAATTATCTAAATAAGATGAAGATATTCTTTCTTTTTTAGGTGTAAATTGTAAGGGGTAAATTGAGGTGGGATATTTTCTGGTCTCCAAATAATTTGAAAAAAATGACATTTTCCTATATTTTCTGCATTTAATGAATCATTTAAAAAAATCTTTTTGTATATTTACATTTCCCCAACCTCAGGACTTGACATCCATCACTTGAAGCCATAATTACCTCATGCTTGTCTTTCCAAATTCACAGGTGTCAAACTGGGGGGCGGGGGGGCAGTGATGTCACGTCATGTCTAAAGCCGTAAACAGTGTTAGCCAGCTACTGAGTCTTCTCCGTTTGTTGACATAAAGAGTGACATGGGGAGGCACAGTTTAAGTGGAGGTCGAGCAGGAAGTGCCAGAGTGAGCAGATGATGGTTGTGACAAATGTGAAAGAGCGGACAAGTGAGTGTGTGAAAGAACAAACGTACGAAGGCTCACACAGATGGGACAGGATGGTCGCTGCGAGAAGATTACAGAGGAGACTTCCTCTCTGCCTCTCATCTACTGATGAGAGTATCATAAAGCATACTGACACACAGTGACACACACACACACACACACACACCATTCCAACATTCCAATCCACTCCCTCTGGGATGTCTTCATCTCCCTTGGAAATGTAAAAAAAGGGTTGGAGAAAAGAGGAGGGAGCCAGCAGAGATGCTGGGACGGTGAAAGGAGGATGAATAGGGTGTGATGATGAAAAAAGGTGTTGAAAAGAATGATTGCCGTCGAAACAAACGAAGGATTTCCTCCTGACATTAAAGCGAGTGGAGCTGGCGCTGAGCAGCCGCGCTCTGCCGTCTCCTTCTGCTGCACCAGTGGATGTCAAGCGGTATAATTATGCACTCATTTATCGTATTGTTGCTCTGTCAATGCACAAACTCCTTGGTATACAGAGAGACAATTTTGCCTCCCGTTTCCTCCCCCAGCCGTCTCTGCCTCACCCTCTCTTTGCTGCTGTTTCTCCTCGTTCTTATAAATAAATGTCACTTATATTTGTGGGGGCTGCCAAGTGCTGTGTGGTTTTCATCTGGAGATCCTGATTTGTGTGTGTGTGTGTGTCAGTGTGTGTGTGATAGTTGTAGCAAATCATCACGTTTTCTTTTATGTGAGATTTTTTTTTTTTTTTTTTTTTTTTGCTCGTGCTCCTAAAGCCATATCTGTTTCACTCTTTAGACCAGCATCCACCTTCACTTCCTGTCTGCACACAGACCTGTGTGTCTGTACATGCCTTCATTAACCGACCCACTGGCCTGTCTCTGGAATCAATGCAGAACTCAAAGGTGACATCAGGGGTCACAGGCCAGTTGACCAACGTTGGCGTTGGATGCACTGAAACGTACTTCCTGTGAACTGTAATTATCACAGGGCTGGCCTTCAGCTGAAACACACATTCTGACCACTGGCATTTGGTCAAAGTGCATGAATGAATGAATTCAGTTTATTTGTCTCCTTATAAAACATTAGCTCACCTGGTAAATCACCACAAACAGGGGTTTGGCTATGGAAAAACATGTATTTTTAGTTTTACTTATCAACTGTGATTCTTTAATCCACTGATTGTTTTGGTTGAACTTCTCTGTCTGTCAGCTGTGTAGCCGTGGTTTGTGGTTGGACAGCTCCTCTGTGACCGTACAGTGAACCTCTCTCATGTTCCCATCAAACCAAAACCTTTCAGGAATAGAGATTTAAGACACACCAATTAAAATGTTGTGCAGTTTTCTGCATCTTTCAGACCAACGTGCTGGAGAGTGAATCAACACTGACTCTAATTATTCACCGTGGTTCAGTGGCGTCAGCCCAAACCAAACGTTGCAGGTTTTGTTGAAGTCCTTCATCCATCTTCAAAGTGTTTAGAGATCAGTTGTCAGGATGAAAAACAAAAAGGTTCATGTCACTATTTAAGAGCTTTGTGGTTTTCTTGTCTTCTCACTTGTAATGACGTGTGTGTTACCACAAAAATTTCAAACAGGTAATTTGATTAGAAGTGGTTTTACAACGTCCTCTCTGATCCAAGATTAAATCAACGTCAGTACATTTGATTTTCACGTTGCAGACTTCTCTTTCTGTGATGTAACATCAAACTCCTGTCTCTGTGCAGCCTGTCCTCCTGGTTTCTACAAGGCCAGGTCCTCGGACCCTGAGTGCTTTAAGTGTCCCCCGCACAGCCACTCGCTCAGAGAAGGGGCAACGGTCTGTGACTGCAACACCGGATTCTACCGTGCCAGCAGTGACCCTCCGTCCATGTCCTGCACCCGTAAGGACACTCACTAACACAGTCTACTGAGACAATGCACGACAAAACACAGACGATGTGTTTTTACTACAACCAGTTAGCAGGCTGAAGGACGGCTGTTGTTGTCCCACCACTTAATCCAATACCAAACAGAAGGAGAAGCAAACCTGTCTGAATGACAAGCCCTGTTTCATGATCCTATTACTTATGACTAAGGCACCATCTCCATCCTGTCTGGGAATGATAACTGAAAAACTCCTCTCCCTCTCCCTCTCCCTCTCCCTCTCTCTCTCCCTCTCCCTCTCCCTCTTCCTCTCCCTCTCCCTTTCCGTCTCCCTCTCCCTCTTCCTCTCCCTCTCCCTCTCCCTCTCCCTCCGTCTGTGGAGGTTTTTCTGGTACAGAGTCAGAGACCATGGTCTATGTGTCATAAACTTAATTATGCCTATATACAGCACATGGTTTCTTTCTCCTGGGAAAAATTAACACGCACGCACACACACACAGATGCCACAGAGGAACATCCAGCCCATCAAAAACACCACTGTACAGTATGGTTTCTGTCTGATGCCAGATGTCTACTTATCAGCCTGTGTCAGGAAATATTACACCCTCTCCAAACTTATGTTCATTTCATCTTTTCCCCGTATATGTTGTCACGAGTTTGCAGATTTGCAGCAGTCCGCGTAAGTTGTGGTGTGACTTTTTTTTTTTGGTTGTCTTCCCCAGAGCCACCCTCGGCCCCACAGCAACTCATCTCAGTCGTGAATGAAACCTCAGTGGTCTTGGAGTGGGCCCCCCCTCGACGGCTGGGGGGGAGAAGTGACACTAGCTATAGCCTGGAGTGTCTCATCTGTCAGACAGCGAGCCACAGTCAGACCGGCGGTAGAGTCCTCCCCAGGAACCGCAGCATCACTCAGCCTGAAGTTCGGCACAATGGTTTGGGGATGCAGTCGGACCAAGGGATTGTAACGTCGGAAATCCAGCCCGGGAGAGGGGTCTTCCAGAGTAGACCAGTGCCGGGAGAGTACTCAGGACTTGGCTCTGGCTCGAGGTCTCAGACCTGCCTGCCCTGTGGCCCAGATGTGTTTTTCTCTCCCGGTCAGACTGGCCTGAAGTCCACCAGGGTGGTGGTGAGTGAGCTGAGGGCCCACACTCACTACACCTTCATTGTCCATTCACGCAACGGGGTCTCCCAGGCCAGCGGTGCAGGGGCAGCCCAGAGTGCATCTGTCACTGTTACCACCAACCAAGCAGGTGAGGAGTGACTGCGTCTGCACACGTACTGCACTGAGAGAGTGAGATACAGGAAATGTACTTGTCAGATTGTTGTAGTTACAAAAAATAGGATTACAAAAGCCGGTCGCACTCAGCACAATACACTTTGCTGTTCAGTGCATTTGGGTCCACAGGGGACTGGAGGCCTCTGGAGGGATGTTAAAAACATTACTATACAGATCAGGTTCTGTGTGGTATGTGCACCAGACCTATAGTGCCTACTTTGACACTTCTGTGCTGAAGAACAGCTTTGCAGATTTGAAGGTGAATGATCGGTGATTTTTTTTTTTGGTTTCAAAGCACAAAAGAAATCCTTTAGCACACGAACGTCAAGGTCAGTTGTAGCTAGGGCCGTGATTTTTGACATACTATGTTGCGTTGTGTTATGGAAAGTTAATTTATTTCATATATTATTTAGAATAATTCTTTGTTTAGGCTAAAACATACAATAATCAAGTACAAATACACGGGGCGCTGTCTGGAATTCTGTGCCCCATGGACAGATGTTAGCTCGTACCACCCATAATGAACACGTATTACGTTGTGTCTTTTCATCTAATTGTGTCTATACAATGCAAAGCTAATAGCATGTTAGCATGACTTCTACTTGTACAGTCCAATTGTCGTCCAAACTTCCACGTGTCATTTTCAGATACTGCAACATTCTTTCCTATATCTTTAATTTTCACTCCTCGTGCTCCAGTCCAAAAACATGACCTTTAGCTCAACACAAAAGCAGGAAAGAAATACACACTGAACAATGATTCAGCAGTGAAGACACCCCCACAGTCGTCATGCTGGCACATACTCACCATCACTCATACTATCACAAGAATATAATGCTGGCCTTTGTTTTGTTTTTTGTGTTGAATTATTTTTTTTGATCAATTACCTTCTGTGGAGAACTTTGTTTATAGTTGTCACAAACTGTACCTCAGTACAGGTAGGTGACTCACTTTCTCCCAATCAAATCGTTGTCGTGTCTCAGTCTGGCATATGTCACTGTGACGCTGAGAGGAAAAGCCTGCAAAATACCTCGAGAACTAATTTAAATGTCAGCTCAGGAACTTTCTCAGAAGCAAAGTGGACCTAACTTTCTGTGTAAAGCAGCTGTGTGTTAAAAAACAAAGGTGTGTTTCAGAGTTCCCTCCCATGTTTCTGGACTACATTACACTCCTCGCTGTAATGAAGAGTTCCCATGTTGAGCAAAAAACACTCAAGGACATGTTGAGCACAGAGGCAGAGACGGCAGCTTCTCCAGTAACAAGATGAGCGCATGTAACGCAGCTTTAAGACACTTTCCCTGCTCTCTCAACTGGAAAAGTGTTCTTTTACTCTCACTGTCATAGCTGCCACAGTGATTACTCTGTCCTCCTACACCCAACATCCACACACTTAATTGTAGGAATGTTCCCCAGAGGGTGTCAGAAAATACTTGTGCAAATGTAAATCACTGACTTAAATACAAACGTACAAAGCCGGTCGGAGGGGAAGTAGAGACAATGAGAGACGACCCGACGCAGTCAGACAGACACATCACTGCCCCACTGTGCGTCTCGGTGGTTCATTTCCCAACTATCGGCTCTTGACTGGGAAACAGTTCCAAAATGGCGTGTTACATTTTAGTCGCAGAGGTTTGTCAGCTGGTGTGCGGCGTTTCATCACACTTTCTGGAGTGTGCGTTACCGCTTGCGTGGCCGATGCGAGGCAGTCCACAGTGGCGTGTAGAAAAGGAGCACACCTGCTCGGTTCCAGGTTCCCTCTCGGGAAATAACTTAGCATGGTGCATAAAGAATGTCTGGGACGTGTCACGTCCAACCTGTGTCACCATATGGTCCGGTGTCATATGAACAACCACAAAGAGGGACAAACACCATAGAGGTATGAACAATGAGGCATGTAAGAGGAGAGAGAGACAGAGAGACAGACAGAGAGAGACAGAGACAGAGAGAGAGAGAGGGGCCTTGTTGCTGTGAAACGGACAGGAATGAAATGTAGGTCAGTTCTCAGGTGCAGGGTTGATGGACTTGTTGACAAACAGGAGGAGCCACACTTAGCTATAGCTATATTACACCTAAGAGCATTGTTGATGTCATGTGTACTGGGGCAGCGGTCCTCCACCTTTTTTGTACCACAGACCTGTTGGTGGGTACTGACCGTTACTGAGGATCAGTTGTTGAGTAATCATTAAAGATCATTACATTTTCAAAATAAAACACATTTTAAACTTCTGTCAGAATTGCAGTCTCAGAGAAATTATTTTTAAATGTTGCCAGATTATCTTTAAATTAAGTAAATAAGTAAAAATAAAGTACCTGTTTTTACTGTGTCCCACTGTGGCTGGGTACGGACCATTACCGACCCACGAACCAGGCGTTGGGTATCTCTGTACTAAGTTATGTCTAAGGATGTCTCTTTAAACTCCACCTTGTCATTTCTTTACCAATTGCTGTAATTTATGGTATGATATTATTCAAACCCATGTACTGGAAGAAACATGTAGCTACAGCTAGTTAGCACTGTTCCCTGGAAGAGCTGAAATCTTCGTCGGTGGATAACATTTATATTACCTACTGAGTACTTCATTCATTTTATATTAAAATGATTGAGATATGATAAAAAAGACTTGTCTTTTATTTTTCTGAAGGCAGTCAGTGGACAGGAGTGGATCACTGATTGTTTTGGTCTGACATCATCAACATCAGCGTCCTCGTGTCCTGATAACCTCTTGTTTGTTTTCCTCTCTCTCAGCGCCCTCTCCTGTATCATCCATCCAAGTCACAGAAGTCACCAGACACAGTATGGTGTTGTCATGGCAACAGCCAGACAGACCTAACGGGGTCATCTTGGAGTACGAGGTCAAGTTCTACCAAAAGGTGAGGTGCTGGCGGTTTAAATCCTGTCTGGGATGTCAGTACGTGAGCTCGCTGTTCGTCCGCTGCTGATGGCGACCACAGATTTCCAGTCAGGCCCCGGAAAGAGACCCCGTCTTTTTTTGTCTGTCTGTCTCTAATCAGGAACAGAGAGAGCGCTCCTACCGCATAATGAGGACCTTCTCTCGCAGCGTGGATGTCACAGGTCTCAACCCTCTCACCGTGTACGTGTTTCATGTGCGCGCTCGCACGGCTGCCGGATACGGAGAGTTTAGCGTTCCGTTTGAGTTCTCCACCAATTCAGGTACTCAGACGTTAACGTCCCGACGGTTTTATAGCACTAAAGTATTATAGGTGATGGTTCTAACTCTCTGGTTGGCGGACCCTGTCTCCTCCCCCCCCCCCCCCCCCGCAGATCCCTTCCCTCTGATTGGAGAAGGAGTCAACTCTGCCTTCCTTCTGCTGTCTGTCAGCGGGGTTGGAGTTCTACTGCTTATATCTGCAGCTGTCTTCATCATTAGTCGTCGGTAAGGCTAACACACACACACACACACACACACACACACACACACACACACGGGCTGTGTTTTAGACTCCATACAATGGTACAAACATGGGTGCAGCCAATTAGTGAAGCTGTGAAAAAATTGGGAAGAGCTCCCGTTGTTTGTGGAAGTAACTCCATGGAAGTGAGGTGTGAAGTGAGGTGTGAAGTGTTGCTGATGGAGCCGTTTTAGAGAACGAGCTTTTAGTCTCTCTCACACACGACATCATTCAAAAGAAGAGCATGTGATTGACAGCTGTAACGTCCTTAAAGAATCTAGTTACAGACGTTACCCGACCATTTCATTTACCATTTGACGACATTTTTTATGAAAATGAAAAGCGCTGCAGACCGATGGATTTGAGTGCATGTCCAGCACCGCTGCACCCGCTCCGCCCTAACAAGGGCTTCAGACCCAAACGGCCACAATACACGGCAACAGCTAAATAATGTGTGTGTGTGTGTTACCTGAAGCTTTTAAAGGGGATTAGAGCAGAGACAGTGATAATCCCTTTGTCCCTGCCTTGTCATTACTGTCTCTTCTGCAGCACAGCTTGTGTGTGTGTGTGTGTGTGTTGCTGATGTACACACACACACACACACAGCCTCTGCAGAGTGCTCACATACACACCAGCGTCACACACACAAAGGTGTTTTTGACAGTTTCTTTGTTTAATGGAAAACACCTTTTATCTTGTGCTACCTGAGGCGCCCCCCCCCCTCCTCCACCTCCTCCCCCCTCCCCACCACTCTCCCCCCTTTAAACGCTTTCATCTGCTCGCGTCTTTCCTCTGCTGCCCGTTGTTCTCTGTTCCCACTGAGGCTGCTTTCACTGAGCTAAACTCTGAAATCTCGCCGGACGCCGGTGACAACGGAAGAGGAGTAATCCTGGAGGCGCTCATGTGTTACTACATCTCTATCTTTTTTTAATAGGAGGAGCAAGTACAGTAAAACAAAGCAGGACTCTGAGGAGGAGAAACACCTCAACCCAGGTAAACAGAAACAGAAACAAACAAACTGTGTGTGCACACGTGACAGCTGCTCTGTTTTTCATCTACATCTCACGTACTGTGTTAAGACGTTACACACACCTCCTGTTTCTCACCCGCCTCCTCACACTTCCTTGACATCCTTCACTCCCTCTCCTCCATGGCAGGGGTCAAAATCTACGTGGATCCCTTCACTTACGAAGACCCCGATCAGGCCATCCATGACTTTGCCAAGGAAATTGACGCTAGCAGTATTCACATCGAGAGAGTTATTGGCATGGGTAAGCCTGGCAGACACACACATGAAAACTCAAACCCACACACACATGTTTACTTGGCGCTGACGCTGCTGTTCGCTGCGTGCGTGTAGGAGAGTTTGGGGAGGTGTGCAGCGGCCGACTGCGTGTCCACGGGAAGAGGGAGATCTACGTGGCCATCAAGAGTCTGAAGGCGGGTTATTCTGACAAACAGAGGCGGGACTTCCTGTCCGAGGCCTCCATCATGGGACAGTTCGATCATCCCAACATCATCAGGCTGGAGGGCGTGGTCACCAGATGTGAGTTTGGATTGTTTTGATGTGTGAGGTTTTTTTTTTTTTTTTCAAATTAAACTTTCAAATTTTTCCTTCCATCTGTGCAGGTAAACCACTGATGATCGTCACAGAGTACATGGAAAATGGATCTCTGGATGCTTTTCTTCGCGTATGTACAAACTGTTTAGCTGTGTTGTGCAGCAGCTTTAAAAAGAATCACATTTACGAAATGTTGCTAGTTTATTTACTTTGAGTAAATGGAATTATTTTCCAGCCAATCTGAGCTGACGATGATGATGTAAAAATCCTCAGAAGACCAACTCCTTGGTCAATGCTCCTGTAATACCACATTAGTGTTCAAACCAGTGACCTGCTAACCTGCTGTGATGGTTTAACAAAGTGTTTTGTGTTTTCATTACCTTTTCCAACGGTACAAATTATTGCAATTTGCAGGTCAAATTAATTTCCCGTTCTGTTTTTTTTCTCTCTATTTCTACTCTCAGAAACACGACGGCCAGTTCACCGTGATCCAGCTGGTGGGCATGCTGCGTGGCATCGCCTCAGGGATGAAGTATCTGTCAGACATGAGCTACGTTCACAGGGATCTGGCAGCTCGCAACATCCTGGTCAACAGCAACCTTGTGTGTAAGGTGTCGGACTTTGGCCTGAGTCGGGTTCTGGAGGACGACCCTGAAGCCGCCTACACCACCAGGGTGCGCCTTTGCTTCCAGATGTTTACTGTTTCATTTTGACGATGTGGGTTTTTTTTTCACTCTGACCATGTGACGTGTGCTGCTCCAACAGGAGGCCACGGGGACTTACCTGTCGCCTGGAGGGAAGATCCCCATCAGATGGACGGCCCCAGAGGCCATCGCGTACAGGAAGTTCACCACAGCCAGTGACGTGTGGAGCTACGGAATCGTCATGTGGGAGGTGGTTTCATATGGAGAGAGACCCTACTGGGATATGAACAATCAGGATGTGAGTAGCATTTTTTTTTAATTTGCCAACATCACAAAATATTCTGTGTCATCTATCACTGACTGAAAAAGATAGAGTAAGATTCAGACACAATTCTGATTTTTTTTTTTTTTTCCAAAATATGTCAAGAAGAAATTCGTCCTCTCTCCTGTTGTCTGACCCAGAGCTTTTGACCTCGGCACAATTTATTCAATGTAAATTTTGTCTTTAAAATTGGCCAAGAAAAAAAAAATCATTTTCATACACGTTTAGTTTGCCGAGTATAAATAGCTCAATAACGATAACACTAAATTGCTTCTTGCTGTTATCTCTGGGCCGTGTGCAGCAGCTTTATAAACTCAGAAGTGAATTAGAGTTTCTGGGATTTAAGGCAAAAAAAGCAGTTTCACAGCATATTTGCAATGACTTATCCATCAAAGCTTATTAAGTGGAGGAGGTCAAAGAGACATATGGAAATTTGGAAACGTAATTGATTTCATCTCTGTGACTCGTCTCTGAGAACTTCTCCTAATTAAAGGCCCTGGAGATAATTTATCCAACGCTTTTCCCACAAATTGGTAGAAAACTCTCCGTTCTCTCAGTGGCAGCTCCTGGGTATTGAATTAACTCACAAATAAAGCATCTTTAATCCTCATTTTAAGACTCACTCCTCTTGTATAAGTTGTGCCACCGCACGATGAATAAGAAACATGAAGTGGAGGAGCTGCTACGGCTGAATTAATCCTCATTTTCTGACTTCATGTCATTTGTTTTGCATCAGTTGTGTGTTTGAATTTGCAGCTTGATTAATGTGCCACCTAAATTTCATTATTTCATATGTAAACAGTAGATGATTTATTGTCCGACTGTAAGAGGAAAAGAAAGCTCTGCTGCGTTCGTCGTTAGCCACCAGATGGTTTTAAGACAAAAATCATTTTTGTTAAGATCAGGTTGACTAAAAACAGCAGTGATGGATGTAAATATATCACCTGGAGTGAAATTATTTTTAATTAATTATTAATTAATTTTCTGTACTTTAGCGTGTTTCTAACATGCCTAAACCAGAGGACTGGGGTCGAGTCCTTTTCACTACAGTCGATAGATCCTCCTGGACGTGTGATCCAGTTAGAGATGATGACTCGGTCCACTTTCATACGCAGCCTATCGTCTGCCTCTGAAGGAGACACACTTCACTTTACTGGCATCGAACCAGATACTTCCCAGCAGCCTTTTCTGCATCTGGAAATTAAATTTCCCGTTCTGATTGACGTCTGAAACCAATTTTTAAACTAAAGAGAGAGGTGTGTGTGTGTGTGTGTGTGAATCATTACTGAGAGATGATAAATAACAACAGAGGCTAAAATTCTGCAGAGGTGCCCTGTATTAATGTACAGAAGTCTGTTTTCTGTCACTCAACAATTTTCCACGTGTGTGATCAACAAAGTTCAATCTAATCTAATTTAATCTGGACTACAAATAGTATGGCGACTGGGTGACAGGACTCTGTGCCACCTAATTAGATTATTAGATTCTTTTTTTTCTGTGATCTGATCATTTTGGCTGTACTTTCTCCTCAGACCGTCCAGGTTTCTGCATCTGGATTTCAAACCTTCAACTGTGTCCATGTGTTGTAGGTGATCAAAGCGATAGATGAAGGCTACCGTCTTCCTGCTCCCATGGACTGTCCTGTGGTGCTGCACCAGCTCATGCTGGACTGCTGGGAAAGAGAGCGAGCGGAGAGACCGACCTTCAGTCAGATTCTCAACATGCTGGATAAACTCATCAGAAACCCTGGGACCCTGCGTCGGACAGGAGGGGAAAGGTCAGGACCTCAGTGTGAACCCTGATAACAAGCACAACCCTGCTGTAGTCTTCCTGTGTTTCTGACGTACAGTATCTCTCTCCCGCCCCGCGTATTCAGACCTACGTCCACCATGATGGAGTCAGGGATAAGTTCAGAGGTGTGCGTGTCCGTCGTGCCTGAGGTGTGTGTGCCGCAGTGGTCGGTGTGCGTGTGGCTGCAGTCCGTCGGCATGGAGCGATACACGGAGACGCTGGCGGCGGCAGGATACACCAGCCCCGACAGCCTCCTGACTCTCACACACCAGTAAGTGTAACCACATGAATATTGATTCACTCTGGCATGTTTACACGTCACATCCATTTCCCAGATAAGCAGCGACCAGCAGCTGTGGCGTCCAGACAGGAAATGGTCACACCAAGAACCTGGCCAAGGAAATTCCTGTTGTAAACATGAGACACAGTGGTTAAAAAAAAAGAAACAAGTGGATCACAAAGGGAGTGCTGGTAGAACCTGAGAAATTAAAATAAAAAATATCTACTATAAATATATAATTTAATATTAAATACAATTTAAATTAATTAAATCATTAATATTAAATAATAGTAATATGTCTATGAAGATTCTCAGTCATCCAAGTCATGGTCAAGTTTAAAAAGTTCTGTTAGGAAACTGCATGTGAATTTTCACGTCCAGTTTCCTAACAGAACTTGTCAAACAATAGTAATATGTGTGTATTTTTAAATACTATAATAAGTAATACACTGTGCTATAATAGATAAAGAACAGATTTTCTGTCATATATATTTTACTGTTGGGAGTTCCGTGGACTCTCCAGTGGAACTGGATGTGGTTTCCCGTCAATATCACTTCCCTTTGTGACCACATTTTTTTAAAAGTGTAAATCACAGCTCTGTAAGACAACAGCGGTCGACATCACAAAGGCCTAAACTACATCAAGCTGCAGCCACAGGAGCAGCTCCACATCATGGTTGGAGTTTAATTAGTAGAGAGTGGTGTCTATTGATAGAAGAGTCAGTGGTGAGATATGAGTTCAGAAGAGGCGTCAAGAGAATTAGGGCTGTTGTGGGTTAGCATGAATGCTAAATAAATACCCTGCTGAGGTTGAGTCGATGTTATACGTTGTGAATTGATGTGGGGTTGTTTTTTGTTGCAAGATAATGTCGCGACTTAGGCACCAGAAATACGCCATGAGATCAGGAGGCTGTGTATTTGTCTTACACCCAAATGGTTGTGGGTTAGATTCCAGACTTTCTAGGTTATACGCCACCTCCAGGTACATGGTAAAACCCACAAAACGAGAGTCTCCAAACCCCTGGTTCGTGGGCCGGTGATGGTCAGTGGACCATTTGGTACCAGGCCTCAGTGAAAGTATTAATAATTGATTTAAAAAAACATGTCTAAAAAACATTTTATTTTGCAAATTGTTTTTTACTTAATATTTCCCTAGAGAAGCACTGTACAGAAGTGTTTGGCAAACTTTTTTTTACTCGTAAACGCCTGGGAAACATAATGCGAAACGACCCAACAAAAAATCTCTTACGGGTGTCGCGACCCAGTCTTTGGGATACAGTGCTGTACAGTATGAGTGCAGACCATTTTCACATGTAATTATATTAGAAAAAATGTGCGATATAACTACCATTAGACAATGTTCCTTCCTTATGAGGTGGACAATTATATATATATATATACAGAATTATTGTTTTCTCAGATATGAGAGCCACTGAAAGACTTCTAGATTAATGTTATAATTTCCAAAAGTGTCCCTCGCCTGGGAGACATGTCTTAACATGCCTGGGAGACGTCTCCAAGTCTTATCATTACATCTTTATTAAGCACCGAGTTGGAATTCTGAAGTGGTGACACAGCCAGCAGAAGTGGGAAGACTTTAATGGAGGATACGCAGAGAAACTGTTTTGTTACTTCAGTACTTTTAATTTCTTTCCGTTCTTTCCTTCAACTCACCCATGTATATGAGCATGTAGCCATGTTTTAAAGCATGAACATAGACACAGCTTGGACGTGTTGGAGTAAAGTTCCATTTTGAAAAGAATCATTTTAGGTAGGTGTTACACTCAGAAGGTCCTGGGTTAATAATGTCTGCGATGTTACATTCCTAAGCTGATCGTAGTTGGTTTTACTAAATGAATGCAGTTTTTTTATTTTACTAAGTACACACAGTAGTGTGTATTTAATTTTACTACTTGAATTCCTGAAAAACACTGCACTACTCCATCATCCAAATACTACTTGATTACGCTTCACGTGTCTTAAAATACCTCCGTGTTTGCCCCCACAGGGAGATGGACAGACTGGGAATCATAACACCGACACACCAGGACCTGATAATTGCTAGTGCGCAACAAGAAATGCTGTGTCACATGCAACACATGCAGCACACGATGGTTCCCGTCTGAACTGCAGGACGGATCAAAACAAACCTTTGAGAAGAATTTCATTTACCTCATTCATGCACTTTAGTGAGACTGAACGGAACGCAGGAGGACGAGGGCAGGATTTAACTGAGACGAGGAGGAGGAGGAGGAGGAAGGAGGAAAAGAAAGGCAGCACTTTTGTGAACTTCCCTACAGTGGAATTACCTTTCAACTATAAATGAAAATCATGATGTGGACGTGAACACTTCAAGAGTTTGGAGCTACTGAAGACTCATCCCTTAGCCAGCTCTGTTTTTTTCATGACTTTATTATCTGTTCTGTGAAGGCTGTTTGGTCGTGGTACGCATAAGCAGAATGGCTTCAGACCTTTTCATTTTGCTGCTTTGGGCTTGACTTGAACAAATGTTTCGACTGTTTGCTTGTATGGTTGCCTGAGAGAGAGTGTGTGTGTGTGTATGTGTGTGTGTGTTTTGTGTATCTGATGTGATTCGACGCAACATGGTAACTCCCTTGTCAAGGTGCCAGCTGTCTTAGTGTATTCTGAATATGCAAAGTGATCAGAGAGAGTGGGAGGAGCCAGAGAATGTACCAGAACGAGCTCTTAATAGTTCCATACTGGAGGCTAAAACTAACAAACGCAGATTCACTTCTGTGTTGGGTTTGTTTTTTATTATTATTATAATTTTTCTTTATTTTTCCGAGTTCTTATTTCTGTTGTGTAGACACCTAGACTAGCACGTCGTCATCCGTGTCCTCGTTTATGGCTCTCGTTCCGTGCTAAGAGTTAGCTACATGAAGCATTTTCTTTATTTATGGATTCTTTTTTTTAACTAGCTTGTAAATTGTAAAATAGAAACACTGAGACAATACTGTAATGATTGCCATATTGCATTGCAATAAATGCCAAAACTCATGTGTTTATGTAGGGTTTGTTTAATGTCGCCTGGGACACTTACAGATTCTACAGTTGTTTATGAGCTTTAATGCTAGAAAATGATATATTTATATTTAACATTAGTCAGTAGGTGTCTGGAGTATACTCTGGAAAGTACAGACAAATCAGTGAAGGAATCAGCTTTGATGCATTGAAAGGAGACTGAAAATGTCTCAGGGTTGAGACACCACGTTGGGTCGCCTGAAGTGTATTAACTGATGAAAAAAAATGAATGATAGAAATATTCTTTTTCAATGATCAATAACTATGATTGTGATACAGTTGTTTACCAGAGTTGACCCAGTGACCTTTTCACCTCTGTGCTCCGAAAAGACAAGGTGAAATTTCACCTGCAAAATTATAGTCATCATTTATTCCTCATGGATAAACACTTTCCTACTTTAAAGAAAATATTTCAGACGGCGATAAACACTTTTCTACTTTAAAGAAAATATTTCAGACGGCGTAATAAGTGACACCGTGTTTATTGTTTCTAATTTTGGCAGAAGAGAACGTCCTCCCTGAAAGCCCAGAGTTATTTAGAGTTTCCTGTAACAAGGAAAACAACTCAGGAGGAAGAGCCAGTGGGAGCGCCGCCTGTGTCGTTGCACAGCGTTAGCTCTGTGTTTCCGTGAGAGGACTGTCACAGGAGAGGAGAGAAGAGAGCTGAAATTAAAACGGCACAATATTAAGGGGGCTGTCACTGTGACCGTCTGTGTGGCACTCTGTGGTTTTTGTTTGCTAAATTAGGCTGAGTTTGCAGCTCAAACTTGTCAAATCAGCAAACATCTGTCTCCCCCCCTGCATGCTATTATATAAACACTTTCACACACACACACACAGACACACAGACACACGCACAACACCAGGGAGTTGATTGGTGGAAGCCTTTGATATATGAAGCAAGGAAAAACACGATCTGGATACTGGCAAAAATGTTTTCCAGGGTTTTTTTTTTTTTTTTTTTTCAGCGTAATGAAAACTTCCTGTACACACGCGCGTGCACAAGGACACGCACACACAGATACACACACAGAGCCCCTTCCTCACTTGCACATCACATCCAAATCACACAGAGCAAACAACATGCTGATGGTGGTTAATGAGGCAGATGCTTTTGAAAAAGAAGGCAGAGGCGCAGAGAGGCTGTGCTTGACTGGGGGCAGTGAAACAGGCAGTTTCCATCAAATAATGAGACACTGACAGCACACTTAGCAGGTTGCCTCTCACACTGATGCGTCACATGCTGCTGTTTCTGACTTGAGAACGTAATTGAAAGACTTCAGTTCCTACAGGAAATTACCCGCTGTGAAAATAGTAAATATTGACTTTGTCAGACTGTGTGCTTCAACTCAGCCTGAAGGAAAGTTTCATGGAGGACAACGTTTTATATCACTCTTCCCTGTGGTCCACAAAAATGTCTCCTACTGACTCTGGGAATCTGGCTAGCACCTGTCACAGCAGGTGTGTCCAAAGTCTGGCCTAGGGGTCCGATGTGGCCCTTAAAGTGGCTTTATGTGACCCCTACTTAACTACTGAAGTTTGAATTCCTCGTTCGAGGTGTGTAGTATTCACTGCTTTGCTCCTTGTTTTTAACCATTCCCTGGTTAAGAATTGTAGTTTACTGCAGTATCGACCGGGTGTCAGGGTTGGGGAAGGAAAGAATTCCTTAGTTTTCCTGGTTTTTATTTTTCTAATTGAAATTGAACTCTGGGCTTCGATGAACTTGCTTCCATATGTGTTGCATATGCGTATGTATTTTACAAATACATACGTTATCTCCAAAGAAATTACTAATTAATCTTAATTAATCAACTAATAAATCACGTGCTCTATCCAATGGCCTTTATTATCTATACAGAAAGTTTGAGATCAGTGTCTTCTTAGCTCATGTTGCGTTGCACTAGTAAGGATATTTGGAGTCAAGAAAAAGTTTGCATTGAAAAAGAACATTTTTGCAAATAGTAACTCCCAGGTCTTGACGTGCAGACAAAGCCTTCCTTATTTGCATTCCGACACATCTACGCCTGTAGCTGCTCCTGATTGTGACAAAAGGATCAATCAGTTAGATAAAAACAGATCCAGTTCAGGGTTGATTCCACACTGACTGATGGTAGACCGCGCCGTGGTAATTTAACGCTAAAAGGCTGTCTTGTTATGTTGAGGAGGGGGAGATGACATCAGATCACTCTGTCTCTGCTCCTCAGTGGGAGGTGATTGTGGGTTTTTGTCCTCAGATAAGGGCGGCTGTAGAGCTGGCTAATCCTGCCTGCTCTTCCATGTGGGAGTGGCAGCGGGGTGTCTTTGCTGCGCGGCCAGCCGTAATCTAATGGCTGTGAGATTGAGCTTTACACACGAGCACGGCCACTCACGCACAATCAAACACACACTCTCAGACGGGGGGGGAGGTGAAGGGGGGGCAGCGGCGGCAGAGCGCACAGCACAGGGTCCAGATTTGTTTCAGGATTAAAGGCGTCACCTCACTCACTGACATAACGCCACAGGCATTCCCACGGTCACCCTGATTTGGAGCTTGTGTTTGTGCGTCTGTGTGTGTGTGTGTGTGTAAGGCTGTTTGAGGATGCATGCTGCTGTTGCTGAGGAATACGTGGACAGAAGAGGAGAGGAAAATTAGAGGAGATAAATCAAAACACACACACACTCTCTCTCTCTGACACATGCACACCACTCTGTCCCAGTGGAGAAGCAGCTGCCCAAGTTGGCAGGCCATGTCCCTCTCATTATGTTGTCCACTCATTCGTGTCCTGTTTCTCTCTCTCTCTCTCTGACTCTCTCCTGCTGTTGCTGCTGGACAGGTAGCATCTGACACACTCTGCCCTGCTATTAATGAGTTATGCTGCAGCCATTATTGTACACTTAGGGATACTGTTCCCCAGTGCCAGTTTTGCATATTACATTCACAAATATCAAATTTTCTCAGTTTTGCAAGCAGAGCAATATCTTTTTAATGTTTCCTTTTTTTTTTTGGTTATTCCTGACTTGTTTTAATTTCCCTCAGGAAGCTTTTCCAGGATACGGCCAATCGGCTCCTGCCTTGGCGTGTGTTATGGTAACTTAAGTTAAGTCCAGGATTGACGTGATTTGCTCCCAGAGGTGACGATGAAGGGATGTGGGTGGGCGTGGCTCGTGGACCTCCCACATCAGATTGATTGTTTACCCAGGGTCTCTCAAAGGGAATACCTCTGTGATTAGCCGTAATCCTACAAGTCCCTGGACAAACAGCAGGAGTACCGTCCCAGCATCAGCAGCATCAGCAGCATCAGCAGCAGGTATTCTAAAGCTGCTCCGAGCTGCTTGTTCTGACATGTTTGTTTAAAATTGAGCCGTTCTTTTACCGAGAATGCAAACGTTTTGGTCGTTTATCATTTCATCCTGGTGCTTAGAAATTAATGTTTAAAGTTTTTTGAGTTTAGTCTCATTACAAAATTATACACTCTCTACGGATAATTTGATGAACAAACTAAACCTCCACTTATATAACATTTAAATCCATTTGGAACAGAGACCCTTCTCATCAGACATTACTGGCACTCCCCACAAAAAGTGTGTGTTGCTGCGTACGTGTGTCAAATCCCAAACGGCTGTTTAATTTTCAAGAAACGTGACGTTTTGCTTAATGATTGGTATTGAGCCGATAAATCATGTGATTTAGTTCACGTCTAAACAGCAAACTAAAGGGGATTAAGAAGCTATCAAGATAAAGAATTCGCCTGATCCGAAATAAAATTTACTTCAGGCGACGTTCAATGATTTCCATCCCACACGACAGCCCGAAGTCAACACAGGAAGTTAAGTCAACACAGGCGTCATAGTCAAACAGTTGTCTTTCATTAAAGTAGCAATAACACACACACACAAAGATGAGGGTTAGAAGGAAGAGTGTGGTGAAATTCATCTACATGCCGGTGTGTCCCTGGCTGACTCACTGACATCACTCTGAGTTTTTGTCAGACCTAAATAAATGTGGAAACAGAGGATGTGTCAAAGAAGCTGTGGGGATGATGCTGTTTGAATGTGTGTCAGTGTTTGAGTGCAGTGTCTAGTATTTTGACTGAGTCATTTCTGTGTTTTCCAGTTTTCGTGAAGTAAAAGTTCAGCATAAGAGGTTAAGGTTAATCTCTAAATAATGCCTTTAAAAAAAACAAAACAATTTTAATACTGCAATATAAAATTGGCCACACGGTAGAGTAGTTTGACCTCAGTTCAATCAGAGCTGGACACAGTTGACGTTTTTGTGGGTGTGTGTACGTGTTTGCGTACACGTTTCTCCAGGTTTTAGGTGTAATTCACATCCTCAAATGCTAATCTTTTAGTCGTTCTTTTGGAAACAGTTTCTCTGTGAACATCGGCTCATGGACCAAGCCACGAAAGCTGCATTCACAGCACCCCCTGCAGGAGGTTTATTTTGAATTGTATTATTTTCTTTTAGGTTAATAAATGTTACACAGAGCATTTACACACATATAACACACACACACACATAGAGTCAGCATTGAGCTCTACCTCATGGAGCTGAAGGATAATTCTCTGTGGGTTTGTCACAGCAGGGAAAAAACCAGAATAATCATTGACGGTGCAGTTTTACAGATGAATAGTGCAGGTTTTGGCAGAGTTCGCCTTTTTACACAAATCATTTTACTTTGTCATGTTGCACATTATTCAGAGAAAAAAAGACAAGTGCCCTTTAAATTTGATTAATAATTTAATTATACATAAATAAGGTTAACCAACAGGATAAAAATGACCATGCAATAGATAAAGGTAACAGTGGATGTTTAGCCACCCTAAACAGAAATAGCTGAAAAAATAGTTCAAGTTAAATGTAGTTAAAGGTCATTGATCTGAGCTACTAAAGGTAGCTAAAAGCAAGCTAAATGATAGCAACAATGGTTGAACCTGTTCAAGTCAGCAAATCATTTAAAATAAGGTAAGTAAATGTCTCACACTGATGGACATAAAATGACAGAGGCACAGTCACAGAGCTCCTTAACAACAGACTAAACATCCAATGGTGAAGGAGACAACGGACCAAAGCAGTTACTGAATGAACAGACAGACAAACACAGGCCAAACTGCTGAACGACGACAGACCTGCTAAATCACAAACATGTGATGGAGCCATTAAGGGACTCATCTACTCCAGCGTTTCATTAACATCAAATGTATGAGGCTGTGATTGTGTTTAAAAGCAGTGGGGGGAGAGGAGCCATTATCAGAGAACACTGTCGACTGTGAGAGCTGCACACAGGAAAAACACCATTACTGCTGTTTGGAGTCAAACTTCATCTACTCTCACCGTGTGTGTGCGCACTTCTGTATTTAGTGCATTCATCCTTGTCATTCAATTTCAATATTTAGCAGAACCTTCGCAGCTCCGCGGGCCTCCAGGTTTGATGAACCTCCGCAAAAGCACCGCGCTGCATTTATTTTTTCATTCCAGCAGAATGATCTAAGGAGAGAAAAGCCCCACGAGCAAGAGAGACAGATTGGAATAAGAGCTGGGTGGAGGCAAAGAGAAAGTTGTGTCCTTCATCAGCCTTCCATTCCTCCGCGTCACCTATTCATTAAGGATGGATGGATGATCAATAGGTGAGAAGCAGGAGAAGGGGATTAGGATTAGAAATCAATGGCTTTGTTTTCTGCAGCCTACCAAAGACAAACACCGCCTTAAGACACTCACAAAGCAGCACACAGACTTTCTCGGCTTTTCATGTGTGCGCGTAGAGGTCGCGACATCAGCTGGGCGGAGATGGACAGTTTGGATCTTCTCATGCCGAGTTGAAAAGAGACGTTTCCATCCATCACACCACACAGAAGCCTGGCTCTGATCCAACTCCACCCATGTCTCCTACTGTACAGATACAACACGTGCTCGTTTTGCTGACTGTGGCCTGGACCGGTGTGGATGTGTAGAACTGTGTTGGTGTGGGAGGTCGGGTGGTGTGTGACAGATCAGAGACGCACTGCTGCTTCTCACTGAGTCTCACTCTAAGACTGTCTGAGAATAGCTGCGGATGACTGATGAGCCGCTAGCATCATAACATCATAACCCGGTGGGCTGTGGAAGGAGTCAGGCAATGCATTGTGGGTAGGTGAGGCTTCACCTCCCACTCAGAGTTTTAACACATGGCCCCTGCTTTGATCGCTCTCTCTCCTTCTCTCTCGCTGCCTCTCTCTGTGCGCGTACACACACTCTGTCACCCTGTTTGTTGTGGCTATCTCCCCTCTTTTTCCTTTTTGGGAACAAAGGAGACATTTGTTTGTGCTTGCAGCAGATGAAAGAACGGCTTTGTGTAGGACCCTTTCACCACAGGTTCAATAAAATAAAAAATAAAAAAAATCATTTTATTTCATCAATATTTTATATTTAATCTAAAAAAATCTGCATTTTTCATGTTTTGTATTTGTATTATATATATATTGTTATAATTAAATACATTTAAAATAAATATAGTAAGGTAGTGTTCAAAGTCACTGGTCTTTGAGAACCTCACCCCCACCCCCCCCCCCCCCCCCCCCTCTCCCCTTTCTCTAAAGGCGGACAGGTGACAGGTGGAGAGAAGCTGCCACAAACAAAGGACTTCATATTCAATAAGTCTTCAATCCATCTGACTAAATTCAACCAGAGCTGCGCCAACATTTTTAAAAAAGTTATTAGCACCACCTTGGCATATGT
The DNA here is from genome assembly GCF_000523025.1 of Cynoglossus semilaevis. Lineage (NCBI taxonomy): Eukaryota > Metazoa > Chordata > Actinopteri > Pleuronectiformes > Cynoglossidae > Cynoglossus > Cynoglossus semilaevis. The sequence goes on from NC_024326.1 coordinate 1,640,797, forward strand.
GAGCATGATAAATGCTTTTCATTTAGAAATTGGCGCAAAACAAATCTTGAGCAACATAAACTCAGAATCCAGAAATATCTTGAGTACAAGACCAACACTGCAGACTTTTATTTCCTTCCTAAATCAGTGGATTAATACACTTCTGGTGTTCCAGTTTCTTTGGCAGGTGGTGTATGTGTGGGATTAATTCAAAGTCAAGCAGCCAGTGTATCTGTGTTGGTGGATAAATGTGTTCTACACAACAAATGAAGGGTGCAGTGATGGTGGTGGGGGGCACTTATAAAAAGACATCAGATATATAACAAGGTTCTTAGAAAAGAGTACAAATCAAGGAGAGGAAGAAACCACAGATTTGATGTGTATCCATCTATCTATCTATCTATCTATCTATCTATCTATCTATCTATCTATCTATCTATCTATCTATCTATCTATCTATCTATCTATCTATCTATCTACCCATTCATCTATCTACTCAACGAGCTCAACTAGTTACAGATTAGCCAGCAGAGTACTGTTACCAGTACCAGTTTTCCAGATTAGATGTTCTCTTATTTGCCTCTTATTTATGTGTGAGAATAAAATCAAGTCTTTGAGCCATACAGCACTGGCTTTTCCCTCTAGAGAATAGAATAGTTTTCAAACAGTTTTGCAATTTGCTTACAATAGTAGGCATGTTGGGAGACCAGCTGTCAACTACAATCTAGTTCCAGTGCTTAGTTGAGGTTTTTCTGCCCATCTTCCTTTCACCCTCATTTCAGGACCCACTCAAGCATCCTCACGCCATTAAATTCCTATTTCTATATTTCACAATAGGGATGTGTTTGGGTTTTATGCGTCTCTGCCTCACAGCTTTTTTATTTCCAAAACAGATTCAGGCTTGTATCCATGTTTTTAGTGGAAGTATAGGTAAGTCATTGAGTAGGTAATATTAATTTATATATTGTGTGTGTGTGTGCTTTTACTTATTAAAGCATTTTTTAAAATAGTGTACTGGACTTCGGTGAGTAACGTACGTGATTCTGCGCCTGCTTGTGCCTTTGTCACAGTTGCCTAGAGACAGACAGCACACACCCGCGCCGTTTAAAAATGTCTACCACACCCGATACTCCACCACGTCCTCAAAGGAAAAAAACGCTTCGAAAAGTGCAGACGTCAGTGGAGATGGTTAAGATGCAAATTGTAAATGCATGCATCAGGAGAGCAACACCGCAGACACATAAGAACACAGTCCTTCACACCGCAGTCATCTATGTTATGACTGACTCTCTGTCTGGTTGTGCTTCTGCCAGAAGAGGTCAGGGATGGACATAAATTGATTATAGATTATATCGATTTGAAATTGTTTTGTATTTAAATTATTTAATTGATTTTTGTAGATTTATATTGAGTCATCAAAGCACGCTCTTTCGCTCTTTGCTCAAAGAAAAAGTTCTAAGAGACTTCCCTAAACCAAAAAGAATGTGAATGTCAGCGTTCAACTGTAGGGGGCGCGCTGACATTGAAACGTTTTTATAACGGAAATAGGAATACGCTGTATGGTCCTTATTTCCGGTTGCGCATCCGGAGGAGGTGTGTGCTAACGAGTGTTAGCCGTTTGTCTTCCAGCGGGCGTTCAAGTCAAAAAGCCAGGTACGGTGGCTACATGTGATTGATTTAAAAGGTGGGTTTTTTAAAACAATTGTCGGTTGTATTTTGTTTGAAATGGGAGGTGTTCGACCGAGACCGTTAGTGCCAATAAGTTAGCATATGTGTCTCGGGAGCTAACTTTAGCTTTTGTCAGAAGTTAAAATGATTCGTAGTTAGTTTTTCGTCCTAAATAATGAACATAGAGTTGTCGTGGTAAATAAGAAATTGGCCTGTGACAGGAGTTTGAGCTGGGCTGATGCACCTTTTTGAAAATATTAAATGAACTTGCAAATATTGCTTTTCTGTACAGATACCCATCCTACTACAGGACCACGGACGGTCCATCACTCAGATCAAGTACAACGGAGAAGGAGACCTTCAGTTTTCCGTCGCTAAAGATCAAGTAAGTGACATGAAATGATTGTGCTTAACAACTGCCACCAATGACTATAGGATAGTAGTTAGTTTGACGTTAAGAATATGGACTGTCTACGTGGAGCTACAAATGGCAACTCGACTCTGCTAGTTTTGACTTGCAATTGTGTTACAAACATAAGGCTATATGCTCTATAGTGTATGATATGAAAATCATATTTGTAATCATGAAAAGGGGACTGAGGCCAGTAGAATTGATTTATTTTCATTCAGATTAAAAGGAAAAGAGTACAACATGGATTTCTTCTCTCATGAGGTTATTGGTGGCGTCAGTAATGTAGAGCAAACCAATAATTTGTGAAGTGAAGCCATGATTGCATTGAAGCCTTTTAATGTTTACCTTCAACAATGTCTCCCTACACAGGTGGCCAAGAGTGTCCAAATGTAGTTTGGACAGTTTTTGATTCCAGCTCATTCTTCCATTCATTGTGCCTCCTCTGCTATAGCTGTTAATGACAACAGCTGTAATGGAGAAGATGGACATGTGAGGTGGAGGCCTAAAGTGTTAGGCTTGTGGACACCGCCAGGTAGAGTGAGGGAGCAACTTTACTTGAAGCAGATCACTTGTTTTACTGAGTACTGTAATTGTAGTGACTATCATTGCTATGCTATTGTTTATTTAACACTTAGCTAATTGCTAAAACACTGCGATATATAGTTATGTATAGTATACTGGTTCTATCAAATGAAAACTTTACACATATTTTTAATTAGACAAATAATACAGTGATCCCTTGCTATAACGCGGTTTACTTTTCACGGTTTCGCTACTTCACGGATTTGCATCGTGCATTGTGTTCTGCATTCTGATTGGCTAAAAAGTCACTCCGCTTCTTCTCTACCTGTGCGCCAATAACGTTGCGGTTTAATATGTACACGTACGTAAAACAGCTTGCCAAATTGACATTACGTACGTGCAAATTCTCTTGCAATTTCGAGTTTATCAAACCCCATAATGTCGACAAAACGCTCTGGACCGGCAAAAGTACCTGCGGTAGGGACCAAAAGGCAGCTTATATGTTATGTTATGTTATGTAAAATAAATATATAATATATAAAATATGCGCAGTGTAAATGGTTGAGTTGTGAAATAATGAAATTAAATAAACATTTAGCTAAATAGGCGGTTCCAGGAGACCTATTATTGTATGAGTGTTTAAATGTATTTTGGACAATTTCCTGTCAAGAGTTTTATGTTTTGGTGTTTAATTTTTGCTCTGTGTCACTTCTTAAATGTCCGGCATTAGAACAAGAGGGTTCGATTTCAGCAGCAACATCGTCATGTTTTCCACAGACGAGCAGATGGGCTGTCAGTGTTTCATGAACTCGTTCGACCTGAGGGATCCACAGATCGGTAGGTAATCGTCACACGCAACGTGAACTAATTAAAACCGTACAAGAGGGGGTGCAGATAGTACACGGCTTCCTGATTACTGCTAAAGAAACAGTTTGAACACAGTATTAGAGAATTGAAATAATGAATCACAGACAGACAGCATCTTTGTAGAGCTTGTGATAATGAGGAACTTTTTTTGTTGTTGTTGTTCCAGAGATCAACTTGGGCCGATCCACTAAGCGGGTTTCCACCCTGATGGCAACCGCAAACCAAGTTTGTAGTTTTTGAAGGTGAATAAAGAGAAGAGTTGTCTATGAAGATATTTATTGATAGTTTGTAATACAAGGATGTGTAAACTGGGGTAAACATTGACTATTTGCTGGTGGTTATAAGAAGATACACCAAAAACCACACCGTAGTAGCTGTGGTTACTTGGACTGTGTCCACTTGTTCATTTATTTACAGAGACATTTTCCTTCAGTCAAGGTGTGTTGTTCAGTCTGTCCACACTACAGACTTTGTAATGTGAGTCCACTGACTTTTGTACTTATACGGAAATAGACTTAAGAATATTTGAAGTACATCTTAGGAGAAATGAGTGGTACAGCTTGAAACCAACTGTCTGTGATGGTTTTGTGTTACTTTTGAATGTTGACAGATTGCAGTCCAATAAAGCTAAGTGACTTGACTGTCTGTGACTTTAAGGCCTTGAAGAGAGGCAGAAGAGAAGACAGTTTGCTTAGTTCAAAGCTGACTGTGTGAGGCTGTTTAAGGCTCTACGTCAGCCGCCCAGATAGAATAGAATAGTCTTTATTGTCACTGTAACACGGGGGTACAACAAAACTGAAATTATTTGTTTTGGAATCCAAGACGTGGACTGATGATGTTGTTGAAATGACTCAGTGCCATGCCTCTGATCATGGATCACGTAAGATGAACTTGTCGCTGTGCAATGTGTATCCTTGTAGGTCAACAGTGACCTGGAACCTTGGATTTGTGTGTGTGTTGCAGGTGGTTATGGCAGGAGGCCAGATGAGTTAAAGTGGTGTTTCCCGAGTATTATTGTGTGGTTGAATTAAGCATCCAGTGACTGTGGTCCCATCATAAGTGTGCAAATGATAGTGTTAGTTCAAAGTGTGAGCTACGAAACTTCAAGTATGACTCTGTCTTTAATGATCCATCAGGTAAACAATAAAAACCTCATACAGTGCCACCAAATACTTCAGAGGAGTCATCACCGTCAAATGGCATCTTATTGCCCTCTAGTGGGCCGATTTGGGAAAACATCAAATTTACACGAAAATGTGAGCAAATTGAAAAAAAAGACAATAAAACAGAATTTAAAAAAACTAATAGTGTTTATTTATTTTGCACAGTGGTCATCTTAAAACACTGTTTCCAGGTTTAAACTTGACTGGTACATTGATGGTTTACACCGACTGTTTACAACAATTAATCA
>NC_024326.1:1645669-1658341 GCF_000523025.1 Cynoglossus semilaevis
AGGAATGGAAGAAGATAGGAATGGGTTTATCTGCTAAAGTGATTTTTTTTTTTATTGTCATCAAACACAGACTGAGCTTTGATCGATTCTCACACAGCCAACATGCAAATGGCTGATTTGAAAGTTACATACTGTGACAGCTTGACAAATACGTAAGATAAAAAGCAGCTCAGACTGACACCGTCTCCCACTCACACGTCATGTACATGCAAAAGCATGCACACACGGAAACTTCAGATGCACGTAGACGTACAGGAGTGTACACACACACACCATCTTCAATGCAATGTCATTATATGATGTCTTCATTTTGTAACATATTTTTTCCCTCACTCTGAAAATAAAATTTTAACATTTGGTATCACACACAATACTGTATCATTTAATTAGATCATACTATATTTATATACTTATACTTTCATAATATAGTACATCATCATTTCATATGACTAAATAATCATCAATACATCTGTTTATAAGGCATCCAGGACACAACCATAATAATAGTAATCAGGTCAAGGGTTCTTGAGTGGACCTTTAAACACAGTTAGAAAAACACGTAACACTGTGCATACACAGCAGCACAGAACAATAACCTTTAACACAACAACTGATGATAAACGTAACAAACTCTCAAAGACCCAGTTTCACATACAGAATGGTAAAGTGCTCAAATCAAATTGTACACAGTTCTGATATGTCCTGAATGAATACCAAACACCAGTAAACTCAGATCCTAACGAAGTGTCATGTCAAATACCACACTGTATACTGTGACTGTATACCTGTACAGCATGTTAGTATTCTTTGTTGCATAGCCAGGGCTGGCACAGTGCGATGTGACTTATTAACAGTGAAACCCTTCAGGCAGCAGCGCTGCATGTTTCACAGCTTGTTTCTTCCCTGGACGTCAGTGGGACCGTCCAGGAGTTGATGGTTTGTTTCCCTAATGATCGTCACGATTGCTTCGCTGTACGATTCCGTCAAATGTATATAAGAGTGTGTTTTTCTGACGTCCTCTGCGTTTCTTTCCTTCAGTTTGTCACAGTAGGTAAAACGAGCTTCTACATGCAGCTCCAGCATTAAATCTTTATAGCCTCCTGGTGCCTTTGTTATTTATAACCCTATTCTGTGGAGACGGCCTGTGGCTCAGCTTCACTGAATTACTGAGGAAGAGAGAGAGAATAGAATCACTTCTGATCATTTGTTTGGGAAAATCCTCTATGAAGTAAACACTTACTGCCTGGCTCTCCCCATCTGAGCCCCTTCTGGACTCTGAGCTGCAGTGCAGAGGAGAGTACACCCAGCTCCGATCCTCCTGAGTCTGCCACGGTCACGTCCGTCCAGCAGAGGGCAACAGCAAAAGCAAGACAAGCAGGGACAATTATAAAAATATGAAGGAGACAGTTTATCAAAATTCATCTATGCAGTTTCACATGCTTGGTGTTAGAGCTGTCACTGCTCTGTGACTCAGGGGAATAAAGTGGGTTTTACACATCAGTTGAATTTGCAATACAGGTGTGTAAATGTGCAGTATAACAGAAAATATATGCCAGAACAGTAACTGTGAATCTCAGGTTCTGCTGAGTGCATTTCAAGAACATTGTGGTTTCAATCAACAGTTCAGTTACTGACACTACAATGTTTTAATTGTTTTTATTCCACTGTAGTCATTATTGTTAAAAGTCAAATTATTTTATTTTATTATTATTGTATTAATTTAAGTTTCTAAAAGTCATACCTTGACAGCTTTAAGTCTAGCAATAACTTTAATTGAACTTTCTGAATAAATACAAGTGTGAAAGATGGAAGACTGAAAGAGAAACAAAGAAAATAGGATGGCAACAAAAGGAATATTTTAAAAATAAGAAATAAAGTCATAAGTTAAATCTCAGTTAAATCTCCCTTATTATGTTATAATGTTGCTATTGATACAAAACTGAATTTGTTTTATCTAGGTGCTAATGCACAGTAGCATAGCACTGTCAGCAGTGGGACTGTTACCACCCCCTGACTTACATATGACTGACTACTCCACAGGTGACTTACACTGTAACTCAAGCTAGAGTTTAGCTTACGACGGCCAAGAACTGGAGAGTACACCCAATATCTGCCATCTGCGTACTGATGGATGGACACACACACACACACACACAGAAAGAAAGAAAGAATGTTTGGAAATATTGACAGGAAAACAGAATGAGACAAATGTAAGAAATGACGTAAAATGGCAGCAGCTGGAGAGAGAGAGAAGAAAAACTGGAGGCTGAGTGGAATAATGAAGATCCATTAGTCAGACAGAAGACAGACAGACAGACAGACATGAGAGGAGACTGACCGATGAATGACAAACCTACAAATCAGAAAAGTTGGTACACTCCCTAAAACTTTAATAAAAATCTAAATTCTACAACCTGTCTTTTTTTGAAATGCACTAGGGTAGCCCCTAGTGCATATCTGTAGAAGCTAAAACAAAAAAAAAGTTTGTGTTTTTTTCTTACAAAATCATTTGAAGTCGAACATCAAGCTTTAACATGCATCACTTTTTTTACTAAGCTGTGATTTAGGATTGAGCTGCCCAACAGTCTTTTTGATTTTTGTAATCATATGCCATTTTGACCAGAGACAAATCTGGACGGCAGGCAGGCCAGTCAGGAGCAGGCACACACACACACACACACATTCTACAAAGTCATGCATTTGAAAAATGTGGCCTGGCAATGTCCTTGCTGAAATCGGAGGAGTTTCAGTCGGAAACATGTCACCTTGGGTTTTTTTTTTAAACCAAATTGTCATGCATTTGAAAAATGTGGCCTGGCAATGTCCTTGCTGAAATCGGAGGAGTTTCAGTCGGAAACATGTCACCTTGGGTTTTTTTTTTAAACCAAATTTTAGTTGTTAATTACATTTTGGGCCATTCTACCAACTTTTCTTGGAGGGTTTGTCACTAAGGAGAGACAGGCCCATTGTTTCACTGGCACGGTCAAAAGCATGAGTTATGATACATGGCAGTGTCGTGCTTCAGGTTTTTTCCAGCCACAGCGTGTGCTCCACAACTCAACAAACCCCTCACCATCATAACTCTACCACGCTGTCCTGACTTGGCCACTGGCAGATAATGAACGACAGGAAGAAAAGGCCCTCTATTATTCATTGATGATATGAAGATATTTCACAGCTTCTTTCATGGTTTGAAACTATAATCTGGAAGGAAAGAAAAAAATGAAAGGACTCACAAAGTAGATGTCGGACACCTGCACTTCTCCATCCAACGAGTTGTGGCTGCTGGACACAGACAGCTGATTGGTGGAGGTACCTGGTGGCTGCTGAGCAACCCGTGGGCTGGGAGGACCGGAGCTGGGAGGCGTGGAAGGAAGATGGTGAGGGGAGGCAGGGCAGATGGGAGTGAATGCTGAGGCAGGACAGAGTGTGGAGGAGGTGGGAGGTGTGGATTGTGCAACAGAATGAGATTGTGTGGAACAGTGAGCAGTTGTGGGAGAGGTGAGCGGCTGAGAGGACGGACAGATGGACGAAGGGAGGGCGGCGGATGACTTTTCAGCCGACTGAGCCAGAGAGGTGGGAGAGGGGAGGGTGGAGGCTGAAGGAGCTGAGGATGGAGGCGTGGACGGAGGCTGGTGATCAGGGGAAACGTGACTGGAGGGAGTCATCTCTGTCAGCTGTGTGAGCTCCGTGCTGTTTGGGATTTTGCTGAATAAAACAAAACGCACAAACATGTTAAAGAGTCTAACAGGGACCGCTGCAGCTGAATTCTAACGTCGTGTCTCACCTTAGTTCAACCTCGACTGTAATCGTGTCCTGCTTTTCTTCATGAACCTCAACTATCTGTTTCTGTGACCTAGAAAAACACAATGTGGTGAATAAAGTTTCCTTTGACCAAATATGGTTATTCCCATCACAGGATGGCTCCATCCAATAGTATGACCTGATACCTACACCCAAATGCTTAACTTAAATTACAGCAGTGTTTCTCAAAGTGTGGGGCGTCACAGGTGACTGGTTTTCACCTTTTGACCTTTGTGTTATTTGATGTTGATGATGTAACTGGTCAAGATTGTTGTTGGGCTGTCGGAGGCAGGTTTTTTTTGGAAAGTCAACCACTGCTCAAAAGAAACATTATTATTCTTGTTAATACTAATAGTTTTCCAGGAGATACTCCAAGTTGTGATATTGGTATCGGACATGAAAACATTGTATCGAGCCATCCCCAAGTTTTTTTTTTAATTCCTACCTGACCAGACTGGGGGAATTCATTTGTCTCCTAAATCGCGGGTGTTCTGGTGTATCAAAGGGGGTTGTGGGTAACGAGTTGTTTGAAGACAGTGTGGTGGCAATAGATGCGGTGGTGGCATCTTCAAATGAAGGAGGAGTGCAGGGTGGATCTCTGCCTGTGAGGGGTTTACCGATCAATACAGTTTTAAGAAATAGGAGAGTCATAAATTAAGTAAAACTCTAAACCTTAAATTAAGACTCAGCATTTCTATTCAAGTCACAGCTCTATAAAGAAGTCCTACCATTGTCCTCCAGCAGAGGGAAGCTGCGAGCACCTCGTAGATTCTCCAGGTTTTCCTGTCTCTCTTCACTCAGCGAGGGTCGCTGTCCCGCTAGGCTGTTCCCCGCGCTGGATTTGGACGTAGAAAATGCCCCTCTGCCCCTCTTTGATGGGGAGGATCTTAGGGCTGTTAAAGAAAAGTTGTACTTTCATTTGATATCATTAGACGTCGTACTGTTAATAATATGAACCCTGACAGACTTACAGCTACTCTTCCTGAACACGATGGAGCTGCAGAATTTGTAGAACCTCTCAGCGTAGAACGCAGGCCTGTGAACCGACACGGTGTCCTACGAAGAACAGAGGCTGCAGTCATGGAACTGGCTGAGTACAAATCAACTCCCTGATTTACTGTAACTGCCACATTAACGTCTGAGCTGATGTAATTGACTGGGGTTTGTTTTTGGAATGATTAGTCAGCAGCTGTGTGAGATCTACTCACCCCATCATGGATGAGAGACTTCCAGGAGTGCTCCAGTTTCTTAATCAGTCTGTCAGACAGGATTTAATTAAGTCATTAATCTCACTCAAAAACTCACTGCGGTTACTTGGCAACTGTGGACGGAATCAAAGACGGCGGTCTCACTGGGAGAGTTGAGATCTTTATTAGACCTCTGTATGTCATCGTGAAGTGATTAGAGGAGCTTTGATATGCTAACTCTTCAAATATAATCGGAAAAGTGGCAACAAAAATCATGAAATTAATTTTAAAAATAATAGTTCAAATTTTGACAAGATCTGCCTTCAAAAATGTTTTCATATTCAGTACTATTTATTAACCCTGACTAACTGTGTGAACATTACAGTTTAAATGTTTTAATCAAATGTCAGCCATAATATATACACAATTCTAAAAGTAAAACAAAACTTTTAATATTATAAAATATAATTTCCATCCATGTTTTCCAACTTATATTTCTTCTTACCTGTAGGACTGCAGAATATCAATAATTCCAATGAACAGCAGGAGGCGGTCTCCTTTACTACTGACAGCTGGAATGCCACCCATGCTACACACAGAAAAACAAGAACATTAAAATGAAACAATGTTCCTTAAGTCATAAGGTGAAAAGCAGGCCTAAATGACCTACGTGTCATCGTGGTCCAGCGCGTCCCTGCAGGCCGAGCCTCCCTGTATTGACTCCATGGCAGTGGAATATAAGGCTCTCTGCCCTGCAGGCTTCTTCTCATCGCCTCCCCCTGCAGGTGAACCCTGGGATTGAGAATCTCGTTGTGCCTGGGTTTTATTGTGGACACCGAGTAGCAAACTGTAGTCCATGATCTTAAAACTCTCAAGGACCTGACATAAAAACACCCAGGACAGGAGGAGGACCAGGGTTAGAGAAATGCTTCACATTATGGTGGGCTTTTTCTTGAAATAACTCAGACTAAGCTCTGCTGATGTGCGTTCTTCCAGGTTCTTTCTCACCAGACAGTCTCTCTGCAGGGTTTTGACCAGAGCACCATACGTGTCCTGGTCCAGGATGAGGCCCTCTGGGATGTCAGTCATGAAGTCCAGGTCCTTGAATGTGGGTTTGGACTTCTCCCTTTCCTTCTTGGAAGCTCGTCTCTTGTATGTAGATCCCTTCAGGTCAAACTTGAGGTGCATGCGCACAGAACGTGGCAGGATGTTGTTCATGACCACGACCCTGATGTTCTTCCCCCCACATTGGACACAGTAGAGGCCGTAAAACTTTGGCAGCAAGGTTCTGGGGTTCTGGTTCAGGTTCTGAAGAAGAGTGAGTGAAGTACATGAAGTGTGGTTTAAAAACAACATAACAAAAACAAGATAGACGTAAACCTGTGTGAAACCATGAACTGGTAATGAGCCATTAAAGGACATTAGCAGAAATGCTAATGTGATCAAACCTGCAACGAGTAACAATAGTAAGAGCACAGAAACAAATATCCGTACTGCAGAATGTTAATTTTAATGTTTATAAATATTTCAAATTTTTAAATATTTTATTCTTTATCTTTTAGCTACTTAGTTTTTGTTATTTTTTGACTAGCATTGATTTAGATTTGATTACGTTTTGCATAATTGAATTAATAAAGCTAATTTTAACTATCATTTTGGTCAACTATTTTTTTAAATCTATTTCTGGCCTTAATGTTAGTTTGTGGTTTCACTAATCTGTTATTAATTAAATTCATAATCATAGCCATACTTGCTAGATTTTGCTAACTTTTAGGTCATTTCTAGGACTAACTTTGGTGCTAAAGTAAATCACAATACTCTGTGTTTCTGGTAATAGTGATTTGAAGGCCCTGGCTCAGGGGTCATCGACCTTTTTGAAACTGGAGCTATTTATCCGTGTTAGTGACCTCTGCCCTAGAGAATCACATATGACACTGCAGCGTATTCAGGTTGATCTTTGGAGTCAAATAAAGAAAGAGCAGGATACATTTTCCCTCTGTTATTTGACTTGAATTTATGGAAATGTAGACCTCTGGTGGTTATGGCTGGGATTTACATCCAAATGAAACAAATGCTGAGAATGAATCTGAATGTTGGAAATTGAATTTTTATATTATACTCTTTGGACTTTGGACTTTAATAATAAGAACTGAACATAACAGTATAGTAATGGCTGGTGAGGAAGATTATTACCATATAATATCCAGGAAGTAGCTTCTGTAGAAACTCAGCCTCTTTGTGCTGCACAGTCTTGATGATGAACTCATCATCTCGGGTAACGTAGAATATGGAGCCACTCGCTCCTGGGTTTGTTAACTCGATGAGCGGCTCATTACACAGAGAATACTGGAGAGAGCAGAGACACAGGAAGTAGTCAGTGATAAAGGGAACACTCCGAAACATCTGTAGTCCAAATATAAACACAAGGGAAAGATGCCCCTAATTTACCTAACTTCATTTTATTACAATCAGATAATGAAACAACCTGTGGCTTTGGTTAAGTTAGTTTAGTTAGTTAACACAATGTCACGACACAGTTGACTCTGTGAGTGTCTGCTGCTCTCCTCTGAGTGTTTAAAAAAAGACAGCTTTACCCTCACTAATCTTCTAACACAGGCTGAGGGTGAGCTTAAACACACAGCTGAGAACACTGCACGGTGCTGACGGGTCTGAGTCCAGACACTCAACTCCGCTCTGCACCTTCTTTCTCAACTGTCTTCACTATTCTCTCAAACCTCAGACACACACTCTCAATAAAACACGTGAGGTCAAAGATAAATATCCCACCAGGTAGTCATCAGGTCGAATCCCGAACAGCTCACGGAAGTATCTGAAGGCCACGGGAGCGTAGGTTTTAAACCTGAAGTCTGGGAAGTGGTGGGCCGGAGTCAGGTTGCTGCCTTCACTACAAATAGTAAAACAAACGTCAGACGTTACATAACACACTTCCTACACGAACACACTTGTGCGTGGTGATTGTTATGAAACCCTATCCATACTTTGGGAAGAAGATGCTCTCGACCACGTAGAAGTCCTGCATCAGCACGTCTCTCTCAGGTTTGGAGCTGAGGTTACCAACAGTGTAACCGATTCCCAGCTGGATGGCTCCTTTCAGAGCAGAGGAGGTGGTCTGAGGGGAGGAGAACAATGTGACCCGTGGTGTGGGTGCGAACGTGCGGGGTATTAGTTACATCGAGTCAATCATTATGATAGCAGAGGCAGACAAAAGAAGAGTAAATGTGACCTTCTTGTATGTTGTCTCTCCGGAGGCATCCACTCTTCGGTGGCCAATCTTCTTCTCCTGGGCTAGAGCAGCTCCAAATGGGGACGGCATCTGTGGCAGGAACAGGAGAGAGAAGAAGAAGAAGAAGAAGAACAAGAACAAGAACAAGAAGAAAATGAAGAAGAAGAGGAGGAAGAAGAAGAAGAGGAATGTACAGCGTGTGAGTGAACGTCGCTGTTAAAGGAGTTCTGAAGATGAATGAAGGGTCGGAGAAAAAGGAAGTATGGTGGGGTGGATTGGTACAAACCAGCGTCTCACCTCTGATATCTCCGCCTTTTTTGTTGAATCTGTAGACAGACAGAGAGAGGAGGAATGTTTAGAATGTTTATACAGAAATGACTTGTAGAGAACTTAAACCTGGAATGAACGTATCTGCATTAGTTTTACCTAAGTGACTAGACCTCAGACTTCAAACCTTGTTGACTTGTATTATATTTTTACATTTCCTTTGTGGTTTCACCTCAGACTGGATAAAAAACATTTACTAAACACTTTTTGTTTAATGCAAATCCAAATCATGACATCATCTGTGGTGATGTAATTCTACTATATATTCAAACATACATTTACCACCACAAACTCTATTTATTTAACCCATTACATCATCAACTCACCAGAAGAAGACTTTAATTCCTACACTTTTGAGAATCCAGAAGAAAAAAAACCCAACAAACCGAGAAATTAAAAGTCATGACTGCAGCTAAACGTCAGATTCAGTGTCCAGGCCACTGGAAAGGTTTTTTTTTCTCTATTCCTGGATTAGTCAGATTTGTACCCAGGGTAAAAACTCTATTGGATTGACTTCCTCTCTAATCTGAGGGCTCTGATTGGCTGAGGTCTCACTGACCAATCGGACAAGGGGATTAGGTAGAATCTCGGCGACATGCAGATGAAGAACACAAGTGGACTGTGTTCGTACACATGTGTGGTGAATACTGTGGGATGAGTGGGAAGAAAATCAGGAAGTGAGTTGGAGATGAAACAGGATGTTTGGTCGACATGGTGTGGCTGACTGTCAGGTCATCTGAGGTGAAGGTGAAGGTGAAGGTGAAGGCTGAAGCTGCTGGCAGAGCAGGGGTAATGGAGCTGTAAGCCATAGTGAAACACACACTGATGCACAGGTTGGTCTCATGAATGGAGACATAACATAATAACGTAACGATGGGTTGGTTGTCAAATCAAATAATCATGTTATTGAACATGATTATTTAATTTAACTTGCTTTGAAGAAGTTAAACCCCTATTTGAGAAAGAAATCTCTAACGTAATTGCAGGTTGTAGGCAAATATAATATGAGAAGTAGACTGTGGTTAAAGTTTAATGCTGATTATAAAAAGGTTAACAAGCTGATGATGGGATGATGAAGGAGTGCAGCGATGGAGGAGAGGAACACAATTAGTTTTGTAGGTGATAAGCCACAGATTAAATTACTAGACTAATTTAAAAATGGACATGAGGGTTAAACTAAATGGGAAAAATGTCATAATTACATTTTTTTACATCACTCTAATGGGAGCTATGAATGCATGTGATGAATTTCAAATGAAATATTCCTAACGTAGGCTTTCGGATGACACTACAAAATAAGGTGCTATAGTAACATCAGAATGAAAACCGGAAACAGAAAAATGAGCATTAAAATACAGCAAAAAATATACTAACGCTCCACCAAACAAAAAGTGTTTGCAATAAAATAAGATGATATACTAAAATCTGGGCCTTTTTAGTTTCTTTTTCGTTTTATACCGATCTGCTGCCACCCAGTGGAAGAGTATTTTATGGTTCTGTCTGTCATTATTGCATAGACAAATTAAGAGACATTATTTTCAGTAAATAAATAATAGGTTTCAGACCAATTTGAATCTAAATAGAACAGCACACCTGAGGATCCATCAGGTGTGTCTTCTTACACCGGTAACCTGATTCATTCTGTGTCAAAACCTGCATGACAAAATGAGGAGTGTCCTCCAGCCGTGGCACAAAGAGTGTGCACAGGATTGTGTGCACAGTCATGCCACAATAATGTGCCACAGAGACAGAGGCAAAAACCAAACAAGACAAACCAGACTGTCTATAGTTGGGGCGCATTAACAATCACACCTGTAAAAAAACACTATAGAGGGTGAAAACATAGTTAGAGGTACATTACCCTTGTAATGAAATATTATGCATAAGCAGTGGGAGATTCTGTATAATCCCTGCTGTCAGTGTGTAAGAGGATTAGGCCTCTCTCTCTCTCTCTCTCATTGGCTGAGAAAATGTCAGTTTAATGTCCCAACGTTGATGCAACACAGGTTGAAGTTGTCGTGCTGATTCAACAACAACAACAACCTGTAAACAAAGACTAGAAATAACTGCATGTTGAACCTGTTGAACCTGATCAACAGATCTGCAGCAGAACTGAACATTTCCTGTTATCAGAATATGATGAAGAGCACGCTGTGTAGTGTTTAAGAGCAGCATTGGCATGTTTTTGGTTTTTGTTGCTATAATCCCACTTCATTATTATTATTATTGATATTATTGCTGAGCGAAGACAGAGAAGCCATCACCATGTGTGGTTTTCATTGCAGATGTGCAGCATGTAGGAGGCAGTTCCTTCACATGTCGTTACATTCATGCCTTCAGTCCCGTGTCTGTGTCAGCCTGCTGCAAAGCAGGGACCTGAGGGCCAGAACCAGCAGGAGCCTCGGTGACTTGAATCTTGACACTGTTATCGAACCAACTGATTGATTATTTATTTCCACAGCGAAGGTTCCTGTTTCTACACTTCTCTTAATCGAAGTACCTTTTCTTTTACCTTCAGTCACTGTTCAAATATATTATATATTATAGTATATATTATACTGAAATTCCAACACCCAGAATGTAATAAAACGGCTGCTACTAAATTACAGTAGTAGTCTGATCAGTTCAGTGCTCGAGTAATCGAAGGATAATTGCAGCACCAGTACACTGGTTGCCACAGATTTTGACTACAAAAATCGACATATCGTACACGGAGACTGAAGGACATAACGAACCAGAATCTCCCAAGTCCAGTTGGATGCTGGGGCCCGCAGCCTGAGCCTCGCTCCCGGTTCCATCTTCACCGGATTCTGCAGTCCTCCCGTCGTCCATCTCGAGCACCGGGTTCCTGACGGCGGCGCAGTTTCTCTTCAAACAGACCCAAAGGCGACGCGAGACTCTGCAGGGAATAATTCTGTCATTTCCCCCGTCAGTCGTCCTTCATTACATGTCGACCAGGACGCTGTGTATTTATGTTGTTCAACTGTCAGATGCAGCCAGCGGCGCCGCTGCTGTGCTCCGCTCAGCTGCACACGCGTCTGTCTCTACAGCATCCTGCTGCTGCGTTCGCCCGTGACGTCACAGTCCCGGTGTTGTTTATGACAAACAGCCTCCATACTAACACGAATGACGCTCTATTTTTAGCCATTTGTGGGAGTTTTAATGACACGATTCTGATGTATGCCGACAATTATTTAGATAAAAATAAGAATTACAATTTGTGCCCTTGTATTTCTGTCACTCAAAGACAAACATTTTTTCACTGGCCTAGAGTCGACTCTCATGCAAATGTAACAACTTCTCTATTTAAAAGATAATATACGACACTCACCACCACTTTTCAACACCGTTATGAAATCTATTTGACAATTCTTTTAAATTAATGTTATTTACTTAAATGGTTTTAAATAAAAAACATTAATCTTTCACTAACCATTTTCCATTAAAAAAGTATATTTATGAATGTTTGAAATAGCATGGACAAGATTTTTTCTGTTACATAGCATTTATTTTCTGATTCAGCAGATAATTATTCGTACAATATTTTCATTTCATAATTTAAGTCAGTTGTTCCAGTGCTTTTAATAATGTGTAATTCGTGACATCCATGTATCCTTCCACTGACACATGCACACATTTGTCAATCAATCTGAACAATACTATATTTTCTTTTGAAAAAAAAACAACAACAAAAAAACAAACAGCATAAACAGAGTAGCCGCTTATTGGCTGCAGTCAAATGAAAAGGACATCTACTTTGGATTGATTGTGATCATCCCTGTCATATGGTCTGGTCTGGTTTGGTGTGAGTGGAGTCTGGGAATCAGTTGCACGCAGGTTTTCATCAGGCATGCCCGCCCTGGAGTTGGGTTTACAGACATGCCGTCATTGGTTCAGAAGCACCACACACACCAATGCCATTAGATCCATGATGAAGGTCGGGGGGTCACGCAAAATGACAAAGGACTAGAGGTAAGACGGCAGGTCCTTCTCCACCACCTAAAAGAAGAATGAAGACATTTGTTTTGAACAAATCCATGTACTCAACAACATGGACCAAATTGATATATGGAAATGATTGATATACAGTATTTTCTAATGTGATTATAT
>NC_024326.1:1658350-1695690 GCF_000523025.1 Cynoglossus semilaevis
GGGATTATACAGACCACAGAGAATAAAACTTACTCTGGGATCATCTGTTGGACCATATCTCTTCACCACCTGCCCTTCCTTGTTTATAAGGAACTGCAGGAAAAAAAAAAAAAAGTCAAAATGTGATCACTGGGATAAACAAAAGGCCATACAGAACAAAACTTGAAATGGTTTACCTTTGTGAAGTTCCATTTAATGGCACTGTAATGGAAATAGGGAAGAGAAATACTTTACTGAGAAAAGTTTTAATTCACAATGAAATAAACAAAAGGCATTGATATTTAAGAGAATGGCCGATTATATCTAGAATTACTACATATCCCAGTCTTGCAGTATAGTATACCATTTTTAAGTACTGTATATGATGCTGCAAATTGTGAAAAATGTTGGAAATAATGATGTTAAGAATGAACAATTCCATCTATGATCATCTATAATCAAACAGCTAGCCCATGATTAGGGCAAAGTTTTAAAAAAAGGGACATAAAATAGGAAAACAACTCACTTTCCGAGAAGCCCCTTCCCTTTAGGCTGCGCCTTCATCCACTTCCACAGGGGGTGTGCGTTGTCTCCATTCACTTCGATCTTACTGAAGAGGTCAAACTCAACATTGTAGCCATGAGCAAATTCTTTGATCTCTGCGTCAGTACCAGGCTCCTGAAGGGCAGGCACAAAGAGAAACGGTTCAATATTTACCAGATGAGGAATGTCTTCAAAATTTAACCAATTAGATAAGAGATAAAGATTTCCACACAAAGTAAAGAAGCAGGAGTGTTAAAAGTTCAATGGTCTGCTTCTCACCTGTCCACCAAACTGGTTACATGGGAAGCCCAGGATACGTAAACCTTTCTCAGCATAGGAGGCGTGCATCTCCACCAGCTGAGTGTAGTTTACTCTGGTCTTTCCTCATTTAGAGGCAACGTTTACAATGACGCACACGTTCCCCCTGTTAGACAGAAGTGAAGAAAACCATAAACACATAGTTGAGCTGCGTGCATGTGACTTTATACTGGTCACATAGGGCATGAACATGGTCACCCACATAGTTCATGATGTAACTGTTGTTCCTACACACACATTACCGGTATTTCTCCAGTGACACATCATTCCCGTCAATATCCTTGGCCGAGAACTCGTAGATGGATTTGGCGCTTTGCCAGTCTCCCACCTGAGCACACTGCATACAGCAGAACATGGCAGAAAAAGTGACTGCGTATGACAGTTAAAGACTGGAGGAAATGATGAGGTTAAAGTACACAGAAGTAGACCAAAGGTCACACATTACTTGTGACCTTTGGTAATACAAGAACGACTTCCTATTATTGCTGGTGTGGTAATCCACACTAAATTATCATACTTTTATTGTTGTTGTAGTTTAAGATATAAAATAATCTTGTTACGGCTATTTTAAAAACAAAAGGCACGATGAAGTCACAGTGCAGGCTTAATAGGTCTTAGGGATTATGTGCCCTTGCTCTAAATGTTATCGAATTACGTCAAGTGAAATAATTAGCTTCAACTTGTTTAGCTTCATCTTATCTATACGAACAAATCGAACTATACGCCTTATATACCAAAGCAGAGATAAATGGAATACTGAAGACAAAGCACGGGATAAAAGGAATGAAACGGAGAATTAATTCATTTAGTGGATGTTTTCTTGTCTTGCATGATGTTAACTTCCATAGCCGAAGCCTGCTAATCACTTATATCTTAACGTACAACAACCCGAGCAACACAAGTCACGCCTTTATTGGCCACGAACCTCTGAGAAAAAATTACTAACGTTTACGCATTTCTTCACGCCGTAAAGGATGTTTGTATGCGAACAAGAAGCATCTGTTTCTCAAACAAGATGCTAACAAACGCAGTTATACACCGTCGGACCTATTTGTCTGTTGCACCTCATTTAAAAATAGGCATCTTTAACGTCGACAAGTTGTTGGCTTTATAAGACAGAAAGGAAAATAAGACATTAACGCGAGCCTCTGAATAAAGCACGAAAATAAATAAATAACACGTATATCAGGAGGTAGTTTTGCTTACCATGGTTCGCAGTAAACCACGACTCCCAGCTAACCCTAACACAACTGCTGTACTCAGCAAGCGCATAACGGACACTTTTATGACGGCAGTTGTCACGTGACTCCAACGAAGTAGGTTTCACGGTGGATTGTACGTTCGTCCTTTTATAAAACGTGGTGACGTGGTCAACCATGCAGAATAATGAAAAGTGCATAGAGAATCGGAGAATATGCTGCAGACCTTATACGTCGCTTTTGCTAAAAGCAGAGCACTTGAGTGTTTTTCCTCCAACAATTGTCTGCCAAGGAGACGTTGCTAATACAAAAGGAATATATTTGTTTAATGAAAGTGGTAATTGTTATAACATGTTTTTGATGGTTAATTGTTAATATGTAATTGTGTAATAATACAATTACAAACAGTTTGGTCTGGAATTACATGTCATGGAACAGCACAACTGGTTTTCAATGCAACAACGTGTAGCAGTACGAGCGTTTTTGTCTTGTTTTTCCCCTCGCTCTTTCTGTTGACTGTTGCTATGGTTTCCCTTCCTCACTTCCGCCAGTTGTTGAGGTAAGCCCACCGGGTATTCCTCTGCGCTCGTCACTCGCGTTACTTCCGGGTCAGAGGTCGTGTGCCCGACAGGTATGGCTGCCCGCTGCTTCACCTCGCTCGTCGTTTTGTTTGTTCTTATACTTAAGGTATTTGTAATTGTTGTTGTAGGTGTTTGTGTGCTGCTCCGTGCTCCCTGTGCGCTGCTGGGGTCGTTGGCCGGTGGTAAGTGTGGTTTCTCTCAGCGTTGTTCTTGGTGCTGCTAGGTGGTTAATGCTGGTCTGGTCACAGGTGGATGCTGGCGGCTGGAGTCCAAACCTTCCTCCTCATGAGTATGTGTGTTCTGAGAAGGTATGCACAGTGTTACGTGCCACTGCATCAATCTTAGTGCATCTAGCACATGCTAATAGTGTTTTCCTTTTGACTAGGTGTTGTAACCACCTCATTGGGCCGCTGCTGCTTTGTTTGGTGTTATTTTGTGCTGCTTTTTTTGGTGTTATTTTGTGCTGCTTTGTTTGGTGTTGTTTTGTGCTGTTTTCACTGTATTGCCGTATATCTGTTGCTGCCAAGATACACACTGTGCAGGACGATTGTTCGGTCCTATGCATAAGCATTTTTTCTTTTATTGGGGACTACCCCACTAATGTGCTAGTCTTTTTCCTCTTCAGTTGCTGTAGGCCAGTGGGGGCGGGGCTGGTGACCTGGAGGGGGTGTCCTCCCGTCGGATCTTGCTGTGTCCCCTGGACTGGGTTTCTTCACTGAGGGTGTGTTTGCCACGTGTGCCTGGTCACTTAAGTTATTTTTGCCTTATTTTGGAGGATCTGGCCCCTGCACTAGCCCTTGCCCATCCACTTCGGCCTCAGCCCTGATTAGGTTTCTCTTTTATTTTATGTGAATGAGTTTTACGGAGTATACTTTTTAAAAACAAATGTTGAATAAAATTTGTATTTTCAAACTTTGAACCACGTCTCTTGCCCTCCACTAACCACGAACCTTTGTTCCTTGTGTTTGAGCAATTCCCTGGGTGAAGTTCCCAGGGTGGTGTTGTCAAGCTTTTCCCTCCTTAATAATGGTCACGTAACTTTTCACCCGCCCCCACCCCACAAACGTATATATAGTCTCTTAATCTATCAACAATCTGAAACTAACATGAATGCAACACTTTACGTTATCTAAGAACTTTGCAGTAACTGCCTTCAAAACCTATGCTACATACAATTACAGTCGGTTGTGCTGTTTTGGCCAGTAGACGGCGACATTGTGCATAAATAAAATTTAAAAAATAAATAAAAACAGCTTATTTGCTCAAAATGAAAGAACAATACTGGGCCTTGAATAAATAAAGTGTGTTTGGGGATTGCCAAACAACAACGATCATAAATATTTCATTATTATTATCATCTAATTGTCTATCTTTTATTGAAGGTGATGCCTTTTATTCCTATCTATACAGTCACCAGGGGTAAATAATGTGTCATCACTTTTCTTTTGAGGTGTGATCTGAGGTCTGAGTTTGTGTCTGGACATGTCTCTACCTCCTTAATCCACAATGGAAACTCCCCTCCAGAAACGCTGTGGATAATTGAAAATCTAATGAAGCCCAGCACACTTGTCTCCTCTGTGCCTTGCATTGACTAAAAATCGGTTGCATATTGTTGTCACTAATCCTATAGGTGAATTATATATAAAGTGATTTATATAAAAAACAATTTGTTATAATGTGCATAAATAATTTACAATAACTTTATATATAATATAGGTCTACATTTTATATATAATGGTTCCAAACTTGCTCATTTAACAATAATGCTTTGGAGCATCATTAATAACTCTTTGGAATATTATATTATATTAATTTAATTATAGTTGTTTGTAACTTTACATTAAAAACTTGATATTTAGACTTGTTTTGAACTGTGGATTTACAATATCCAACTAAGAAGTACATTTAAGAATAAAATAAAAATGGAGGGCAAACATGTTTTAAACCCACCACCTTTAGAAAACAAAATCCTGTTATATTTTTAGTTACATTATACTTTATTTCTTGACATTTTTACATAATTAATAATTCATAAATCATCATTTTTAGATGTCACTTATCCAAATCATTTGGATAAGTGACAACTAAAAACAGGTGAAACACATACATCATATCTGTGAATGTTGATTTATCCTGATAACTCATGTTCCATAGTTATTGGTTTACCTGTGATTAATCCACAGCTCCCCTGTCAGTACTCAGATTAATCGTTGCAGCTCAATACCGTGATGCCCCACAAGGTGGCGAGGTCTCCCGTCTTTGAGTGCCTCATCTAAATTTTGCACAAACTTTCAGCTCATTCTTCCACTTTCCACATCTCTATAGATGTAGATGATTTAAATGTCTTTAAATAAATGTCTGACTGTCTTGTTCCATCTAGTTGAGAATTCTACAAAGTGATTCTGACCATCACGCCGTGTTGCAGTGCATGGTTTTGGATAACGAGGGCAAACAACTGTCAGGGATAATTAAAGGGATGCTGCGTGCTATCTCCCGCTGTTAGAGGTGGCAGTGGGTTGTTCTCTAACACACACACACACACATGCTGACACGCACAGTGTGTGTGCTTGGATAATGTGGAGGTCATGTCTTCCAAGAGAGAGGCTTTTAATTAGACTACGACAAAACACAGAGTCCGCCACAGGTTTCCACCTGAAACATCCTGTAGAAAGCTTCCATTTAACCATCGCACACACACACACACACACACACACACACACACGGCTAATTAAAAGTCAAATCACAAACATCAATGTACGGTAGTGTGACGGTGGACGAGTGGGTGGAAGAGGCTTTGATTAAGTGTTGCTTTGTCTTGACTGTCAAAGGGAGTGTACGTACACACAGATACAGTAGATCTGCTGCAGAGGGGGTCCTGTCACTAAATACTGGCAAATCTGTTGCTGTTGCACACACACACACACTCAGATACATTCAGATGCACAAATTCAGCTTTAATTAAACGGATGACGGTGATAAGGTCACACGCTGACATTTCCAAACCCTGCCTGACAGACGTAAGTCATCCTGACAACAGATGGGCTATTGGTGGGAATAATAATATAAGTATATTTGGGTGAAGTAATATGTTATTCGATACCTGCTGCCATCTAGTGACATCAAGTAAAATTATATCAATGATCAATTCATTGCAATGGCTGACACAGAAAGAATTAAATCAGTCTTAACTGTGTTTTTAACAGTTTTTGGGGGGCCAGATTAGAAAGCCCAATGGGCCATATCTGGCCCACGGGCCATAGTTTGCTCATGTCAGCACTAGAGGCTGAGGTTGGAATCCATGATGACATTTAAAAAGAGGAATAGATGTGGAAGAATTAAATAGTTTATTTGTGGACTAATATCCTCAGTAACACTGGAAAAGACTTTATCACCCATTAAATTTCAGGTTTTTCTTTTTTTTTTCTCCAGGAGATTTACATTTTTGTAGTTTTTTCAGAAATTTAAAGAAAGTTATATTTAAAATGTGATACAGTATATTGTTGGTGAAACATTGTCATGTAGTTGCCTTGTTGTACAAACAGCAGTGTACAGGGGCTATAAAACCAAACCTCTGCATCTAACGTATGTAACTAAGTCTTACACACTGACTCCTGAAAACAGAGGCAGATACAAACCACTGGGTTAATTATTTTATGTCATGTCCTGTCTGTGTGAGCGGTGTGTGCGTTTGATCTTGGGAATTTTACTGACAAACCGCTGCTTATTTTTGTTCTTTTGGAAAAAGAACAAAGTAGTGCTTTTTACTGATTTTTTTTATCATCACTGAGTTATGTTGGCTTGTACGCTAGAGAGTCAGTTAACCCTGCCTCGCTGATATCATATTTGTGGAAAAGCATAATGAACAGGAGGAGACAGAAAACACCGGAAAAAAACAAGTTTCATATTAAAAGAAAAGACGAGAAAAAACAGTTGCCTAGGAACAACCTCCTCTAAACCTGATTCCTCTCATCACCACCACCTCCATGATGCTTTAACACACACACACACACACACAGGCACAAAGACTTGTGCACCATAGGAGATAAAATCATCATGCTTCAAGAAAAGTTAGACTTATTTCCCCACTGTTCCTTAGCAACAAGTTTGCTATTTTTCTCCTGATGTCGTATCTGCGTCTGCTCCGCTGGAGATTAACAGGAATCAGGAATCAGGAAAAGTTGACCAAAAACTTTAGCTTCTGAGAAGTTGCATTTTAATCAATCAACAAGCTGGTGTAAAGTCACTGAGAAAAAGGGAGTTGAAAAAAATTAAAAACTGTTGTAAATATTATTATTATTAATATTTTTATTATTGACAATAACAATAATAATTATACAATTATACAATTACAATTATTATTGATATTATTATTATTATTATTGATATTACTATTATTATTATTATTTGTAAATTGCAGAGTGAGTGGTTCATCTACATGAGCAGCAGCCAATTTGCCCTCATTTCCATTCATTAGCAGGCACACGGATGACTGTGTAATTAGTCCAGGTATGTATATCGTCCCGACGGTACCTCAAAATCAAATTAGTACATTGCTGTCGAGCACCATTGATCTGAACACCTACACCTACACACTGGCACATCGTTGCATATTTTCAACAGTGTAACAAAGGGAGTGTAAGGAAAACAGATGGCAGTCTATATTTGCATTCGCAGAGAATCTTTTACATTTAACCCTCTCACTCTGAGGGGCTTGGTTGGCAAGGCAACACATTCTGCAGCATGTTCCCTTGACTGCATCTCAATAGTCCAGATCAGCCTCTGTACCCCCCCCCCCCACACTGGCCCCTTGCCCCCCCCACTCTTCAACCAGGCAGACCTGCCACATGTTGAAACCCATATGATTACCTACAAACACAAACAGCATCGTTCACCCATTCATAAGTTCAACCTATTTTGAGACCGTTTCCATCTATAACAGTGGTCAGGTCTGGATATATAATCTCTGAAACCCACACAGTTGACTTGTTCATGTCATTGGAAACATGTAAACACCTGTAGAGGTCACTAGTCCTTCCCTTTGTGACATATCGAGACAATGTAGTGACCCTGATGAATGGACGAACACTGTATTTGATCATCTGTCTACTTCTAATGGAACTGTTGCTGAACAATCTATTTACTATTTCCTCCACAGACAGTTTGTCAACGACAGTATTGTATAACCTGATTAATGTAAGTGATTTCTGTGACTCCATCCAGAGGGAGAACTGAAGAAGAAGAAAAACATTCACCAGTTCTCTGGGGACAGATGAAGTTCAGAGCAGAACTGAGTAAAGGTCTCAGAGGGAGAAAACACTAAAAAGCTCTCAGCGCCGCCTGGAGTTGAGCCCGAAGTTGTAAAAGCATGAGTCTAAGTGTCAGACAAAAGGTTTTCTGGTCTGATGAAACAAGATCCCAAGTCTCAGCTGTAATTGAAAGTGCTATGTCTGGAAGAAAGCAAGTACAGCTCATTAACCATTTTACATGAGCCCCGCTGTGAGGCGATGAGGTGGCAACATCGTGCCAGCAGCAGCAGCAGCAGCAGCAGCAGCAGCAGAGTGGGGAACTTGAATAATATCAAAATAAATGGAATTTTTCTGAAAATCATCCTCCAGAGAATTAGATTTGGGTGACAGATGAGATTAGAGCAGGTTGATGTTGTGTTATTGTGAGTCAGAACAGTTCAATGTGATGAAATAAGCTGTTGTTTCCATATTTCCCTCAGCAAACTGTTAAATCTTATGTTTAGTGTTTGAATAATGACCTTTAGAATAAAAAAACAAAATTTGAATAATTATTTTTCTCTCAGGGCCATATGGTAGAAGAGCGGCCAGAGCTGTTGCCCTAGAGGTCACTAATACCCCACCTGGAGTCCTCACTAATGAGGTGGGATTTTTTTTAAAGGGGTCAATTATACACTTGACATTGGTCATAGATATGAGTGAATATGTGAATAGTTTGTCTCTATATGTGGCTCAACCTCTGATGTATGAATAGATCTTCTCTTCTTCTTCTTCTTCTTCTTCTTCTTCTCAGCTGAACGTGTCATTCAATTTTAAATGCAGCCAATCAACACCGTGATGTTTTCATAGTAAAGGCGCAATTGAAGATTAAAAAAAATCATTTAAATAGTATTTAAAGTTTAACTATTGAAAACTTACTTACTCAGCAGCCAGAGGTACGGTGCTGGTGTCAGAGCGAAGGTTTGACTGGTTTAAATACCAGACATGACAAGTAGAAATGTCAAACACTTGAGTAACAGAGGAGCCGCTCTGTATCACTGTGTGTCTGAATGACATGTGTGACATTTGTAGAGGGTCAGAGTGAGAGCAGCAGCATTTGAACGGGATCGTAGGATTTCTTACATTTCATCACCTTAGCCCGACACCAGGTTTTTATTTTCACCATGGGAAGCTGGAAACTCACTGGAGTCAGTCCTGGTTAGCAGCCCGGGGTCTCTGTGGTGATGTGTTCAGAGTCACGTGATTATAATATAAGGGTGATAAAAAATGGTTATAATTCAGGTAAATACTTGGATTATATTATTTTTATACGTCATTATTTGAAAACGCTATCCATTGTGCTGACGATCGATTACTTATGTCTTCCAGAACGGAAAAGATCCAGATTTATGTTAACGTTTATTTGAAGATATTTGGTTTTATAGCTGTCATGTGACGCGGTGCACTGTGTTGTCTTTAAAATATTGATTTGTTCTCAGGTTCCTTGTCAACTTGCGCCAAATGTATTGTTCGGTGTTCGATTGTTCATGCTTTTCGTCCGCGTTGCGATTGAGGTGTAGTCTGTAAGGAAAAAGGAGAGAAGCAACAAAGAGTGAATAAAGACAATTATATCACTATTGCTATTATTCTTTTTTAAATACCTTTTACTCCCCACTACATGGGAACGACACGGTGGGGGTTTGATCTGTTTTGTAATTGGTTGAAAATACCTGAAAAAATAATATAGATGAGTCTGAAGTTAAGACCTTTCTGTATGAACCTCAATCATTTCTCTTTCAACTTTACAGTGTTGACAGCAGATCTGCTGCTCCAGGCTGACGTGCTAACCATTACACTAAGAGATACACAAAAACTAAGATAACTGACTAGGTGATGTTAAGCTAAGACTAATCTTCACCACAGCCCTCCATCACGTGTACTGAAACGTACTTTGAAACATGGTAAAAAAAAACAGTTCAGTGAGTGCATGTCAACAGGAAATCAAAGAATATTTGTGACTTGAATTGAAAGTGTTCTCACTGAGTGAAGCTCTTTTCCAATTTTGGCAGAGACGACGGTTGTTCTCCCACCCGGCAGTTCGGCGCTCCGGCTGCACGTTCGTTTAGAACACCACCGGAACGACCTGCCTCAGCTATGACACAGCTTGTCATTAAAAACTGACCGCCAGGAACAGAAGGCAGCGTCTTTTTCTCAGAAGTCAATGAATCGATAAATATGGCTATTCACCCTCCGGATCTGGTGCTGCTGGTTCAAAGCGAGGGGGGAGACAGAGAGAGAGAGATGGGGGAGCATGTGAGTCATGTCGGACAAACACTGATGGAAGTGGCTCGGTTGGAAATGCGCTTGTTATGATTCGTGTCACTTTGGACCATTAAGACACATGCAGTGCTGCTGGCAATCACAGCGTCACATCCCTGCTCTCCACGTGCTCTTAAAAGACAGATGAGTGTGGCTGCAATATAAGAAAAGACAGAGCAATAAGCCGGCGTTCACCTGCTGCCTCACAGCAACACTGACCTCAGCAGCTGCCTTAAATAAGACCCTTCTCCTCAACTCTGAGCTTTGTCCTCAGCTTTTCACATCATTGGCTTTTATCTCAACCTGGTTCACGCTTCCTCCATGCCTTCCACTTCACTTTTGGCTTCCGCTTCAGTCTCGTTCCTGATCACACAACAGTTAGGTGCAAAAGCACAGGATGATTAATGGCGTAATTAACCCCTGCAGAAAGTGTCATCCCTTTGGTTGTGTTTGTGTGAATGCAGTCGTTGTGTTTGTGTGAATGCAGTCGACCGCTGTAATGATGTGATTATAGAGATCAGAACATGCATTTATATTCAGGACATATATTTATACAGTAAATAGTTTAAATGCCAACTAAGCCAATCTCTTTCTGAAAACCTCCAGATGTTGATCCTTAAAAACACCGGAGGAGCGAGCCGCTGCCGTTCAGACCTGATCGCACCTATATCTGCAGGAATTAACTGAGTAAATATCAAAATCTATTGAGGCTCCTTCTGCACACACCGGTGACTTTTTCATTTAATAGCTCTCCAGTTCTCCAGCCGTCTCCTCCGTGCAGTCTCCTCTCCTGTAATGAGAGAGGAGTTCTGTTTTTTATCACTCCTTTGTTCATTATTAGTTTTGGTATCAACCTGAATTCACAGTATTGACAACAGTATTGTCTCAACTGACGGAATCCATACACAACACGTCTGCACAATATCCATGTAAACTGTGTGGTGTAATTACAACATCATCCAGCAGAGGGATCAAAACAAGTTTATCCTGGGTTATCTGTAAAAGAAGACAGCAATGCTATATTGTTTTGTTGTTAAATTAATCTTTAAAGTACAAAGATGAAAAAAAGAAAAAGAAATTTATTTATTTTCACATTAATGTGTGAAGCTGTTTTGGAAATTTACATTTTGAAATTGCAGTTAGCTGCATCTGTACAGCTTTCGTAGACTGTTCTCCAGCAGATCAATAATTCACTGACAAAAGAAACCAACACAGAAAATTTACAAAAATATGAAAATAATTTCAGAATGATAAACAGGCAAGAATCCTTATATTTTTGTGTTGGAATGATGTGAAAAGTACGAGTCGATGTACACACTTAGCTTCGTCTTTTTTCTGTTTTCTCGCAAGGGTTTTTTTTTTTTTTTCAGGTGTGTGTGTGTTACCTCAGCAGTCCTCCGCAGGCTGATCATTGTTTTCAGCACATAAACTTTATCACCACAGGGAAGCAAAACCAACAACCCTGGATGTAGTTCCCACAGTAAATGAATCAGCACCACGGCAGACCGAGTCAACCAGAAGAGAATCATAGACAAAGTCATAAAAAAGGGAAAGTACAAAGTGGCCGCTGGGAAATCGACTGAAGAGGCTGAGAGATGAGCAGCAGCTGAAAATGACACAGGAGAAGGAGTTACAGTACAGATAAGATGAATAGTACTACAAAATACTATGATAGTATTATAGGACCACATGTACGTTCTGCTGTTTTGCTGATTACTGCATTGCAACTGTAGCATCACAGAGAAGAAGGGACAGAACATTATAATTCTTTTCACAGTTCTCCACAGCTGACATTTAATGGTGTAGTATTGACAGGTAGAGAGCTCTGTGACAGGTGAAGATCCTTAACCTCAAAAATCAGTAGAACAAAACCTGTTCTACCTCAGATCGTCTTCTTTTCTCTCTCAGTTCTGGTTCAGTGAGCTCTGAATGGACTTGACATTTTACTGCTTCCCTGGCAGCAAGGACAGACATTTACTCTGACACATTGTCACTTATACAGTACAGTATTGTGTGACTACAGTGTATTTTCACTGTATTATTAATAAGAGTAGTCAATCCAATCTAGATATGCCTCTTGGTATGGATGGATGATGGATGATGGATGATGGATGATGGATGATGGATGATGGATGGATGATGGATGGATGATGGATGGATGGCATTCTGTATGTTGTTAAGAACCATCAGGATTACTTTCATTATTTTGGGTACAAATATTTTTAAGGTAATTATGAAGATATTAGTTGTACAATTGTACACGTGTATATATACTGTGTAAAAAATATTTGTGCACGTGTATATATACTGTGTAAAAAATACTGATTTCAAATGATCTATTGTCACAAATTCTTCTTCAAATAATCCCCTAAAATCCGACAAACAATGGCTGCCTCTTCTAACTTCAACTCCGTTGGCACCTGCTAACTGTTGGCTGTTCAGCCTCCAACTGCACTTGTGGGAGTGTTAACAATATAAATAAATGGAGCCTCTGTGGTGTTAAGAGTTGGTATCGCACCACCTTTGGTCCTCCTCCATTCCTACACTCACACTCACCACCCGGCTGCCGCTGTGAGCAGCTACGCTTGGCCAAGAAAGAACATTTGTAGCGACGAGGACCAAACTTTGGTGCGGTCTTCAACCAACAGGTTGGTAGGGGCCATGCTGGTCATATGCTGTGGCTTCACTTGTTATTGGACACAAGGCTGGTTTTACAGGGGGAGCTCATGAGCAACCGACACCACACCACATATGTCATTTCCATTATTATTGTGTACATTTAGAGATATGCATGATAGAGTCCAATAGTACTTCACGCGTGTGACAGCTGTGTGTATGTGTATTAGTTAGCAAGTATAAACAGGTTTGTGAGCAGCAGATGGTATTCAGTGGAAAAGCCAGCGGCAGCGTGACACAGTATACAGTACATGGACCACATCCATGTGGGTAAGGTGATCCTCCCAGGACACCTCCAGTCCATTCATTTAAATATATATATGTGCTGCTGTATTTTAAATATGCACATAATATGTTTAATTTCAGCTCATTAAAAACCAAGGCTGGTAAAATGTACTGATGTCAAAGTGTCAGCTGTGCATGTGCTGCTCCACACTAACATGGCAGAGGCTGAAGATGCCTGTGGTTTGAGATAATGAAGATTTTTTAAATGTATTCTTTTTACTAATTGTGTAGTTTCAGGCTCAAAACTCTCGTTAATTTGGGGTTGTCTTCTGCCCCTCTGACCCTGCGTGAGGACGTTGCTATGAAACACACCGTCCACGAGTCCTCCACATTTTAGGAGGCTCCGAGACCAGCAGAGGAGAACGCTGCAAATTCTATAAGAACAGAGAGCGCGGTGTTACTGAGGTTCAGGACAAAAGAATGTGGAACGGAAATTCTCACAACCATCAGAGGGAAAAACTGGACAGGGATGTGCTGAAAGCTTCAATAGTAATTAGGTGGAAACTCACTTCAGCCGCTGAACCTAATCAAATCTGCATTCAGCTGAAAAGGTTGCTAATCCTCTAATCAATCACCCCCCCCCCCCCCCCCCCCCCCAGGTGAAAGACTCAGCGTTACTTACTTAGGGTAGACCACACTGGCTTTTCACAACAGCACTTAGTTGGAACAAAACACACATCTAGAAGTGCCGCTTTATGGACTGATTTGTGCTTTTCTTTGTAGTGTTCTCCAGAGCTCACTGTGCTTTTATACGGCTCATTATTCACAACCCATTTCAGCTGCTCAGATCACAAAAAAATGTACATTCATCAGACGTCAGTTTATACCAGTATAAGTGTTTTAAATTCACTTTTAAAGATGCATTGGAGGTGTGCGGTCCGAATGACACATGGGTTGAGACTGAAGAAGTGGGCTTGTATTTTAAGTATGAGACGCAAGACCCCACATGTGTGGCACAAATTAATGATCAAATATACATAAATCTATTTGTGGTGAGTTTCAGGAGCAAACTAGTCAGAAATGTCAGCTTTTCTAAGAATAAATAATTGGTCAATCACAATCCCTCCGTTTGAAACTAGTATTTACATTAAAAAAAGACTCTTCGTCACCAAAGGTCATACCTGCACTTAGTTGCTATGCTACAAATAAGTGGTTGCTGATAGATTAGAGAGGGGTTTAATGACTGCTGGTTGGTGTACGTTATTTTATCACGTACAATATAGAACCACACCGTGTTTTTAAATCTAGCAGGTACAACTGGATTATAACAAAGGTACGTAGAAAAGGTTTGAGATGAGGTTAGAATGTGTTTGATTTGAATTATTAAAATAATAATAATAATAAAAAAACATCCAGACGACCCCACGTCCTGATAAAAGATAACAGCTTTTCTCCCATTTTGTCTCAGAACGTATTGTTAAGATAATTACCAAACTGCAGATCAGTTTTAGGAGGTGAAGTAATTGAAAGTGTGGGTCAAAGGTTACAGTCCAACATAATCAGCGGCTTCAGGTCTATGGATTTAACTAGAGTTTAGATTTTAACTTTTTAATTTGAGAGTCAAAGATGACTAAAAAACTCAACTTTGGTCTTGATGTTTTTGACTTCTCTTTCCAACACTGTTCTGCTGATGCTGACTTTTCACAGCACCAACTGACCTCAAATCCTCAAACATGAAACTGTCTGTGGGTAATGTTGGCTCTGCCTCATTAGAGAAAATGACCCACCTGAATTCTGGGCCCGTCAGACTTCTTCTTTTATGCCTTTGAATCACTTGAGGCTTTTTCTTCTTTTTTTGAAAGCCTATTTCAAACCATCTACACCCACACTTCTCTCCGACTTCTTTCTTCCTCTTCATTCTAGGTGTGTGACGTGACATTCTAGTGATTTGTGGAGAAGCATTTTCAGTGCCAATTCTATACTTTGCTTTCCACTTGGTGCTGTGTGATTTTGTCCATACAAAGTGCTGATTCTGTCATTTAAAGGACTGGAGTGAATTGGAACTTGTTGTGTTCCACACACACAAAACAACAACTCCTTGCTCACAAAGAAGAGCACATTGTGATGATTTTATATGTTTAAGAACTGGAAAGGAAAGACTAAAGGCTGCTCCTTTTATTTCATTTCTCCTGTTAGCTCAGTACTTTACTTCCTCCGTTTCCTGTTTCTTCCTCTGTGTCAACATCAAGGAACCAACTCTGCAACAGGATGTTTTTGTTGTTTTTTGTTTGTTTCGCTGCAGAAAGAGGGAGTTAAAACACTCACTGGAAGCAAAAACATATTTTTTTCTAGAACAGTGGGGAAACAAACTGAAGGCACAGCTACAGGACTGAGATGTTCGAGTACTGTGGCTGTCCAAACACAGTTACACTCCAACGCTGGCAAAGTTTTTCACAAGCTTCGAGCTTCTTTCTCTGTTGTGACTCACGGTGTTACTTCTATGCCACGCTGTGACTCAAACTTTCTTTATCCGTTTGTGCACAAATAGCAGAATCAACTAAACATTTTACATCCATGGGTAAAAAACTCAATCTGGTGCCACTGCACCAAACATTACAAACTATAGGAAAAGGTGTGCATTTCATTACAAAGATTTCAAAACAAGTAAACAAGTAATATGAGGTAAATTACAACTTTGAGAACTTTATCTTTATTTCCGACCACAACCGTTTCATTTTGAGGACAGGAGTGAACTGTAAAATGACAGAAAAAACATTGGTCCCTGTAGTACATACGCCAGGCCTGTATGGGGTGCTCAAAAAGACTTAAAAACTTCATTTCTATATAGTCAATAAATTTACCATATAAATCTTCCCAGAAATCAGCCAAAATCGTGGCTCGGGTAACACACTTTTCAGATGTACTTCTCCATTGTTCACTGTAAGTGACCTCCTACATTCGTGCCAACATTTTTCCCGACCTCCTAAGGAACACAAGCCACTTGTTTAAAAATCACTATTAACAATCAATAGGCGGCCCAGGGTGTGGAATAACGTCAGCTTCAGTCCCTTTCATACAGCATCGACGTTGGCTGATTGTGGAACCAATCAAGCACCTCTTGTCCACGGACCAATCAACTCCTCTCATGCTTCATTTATCGATTAACTTGTATTTGTGATGAAAACAGACGGGTGTTTATCATCTCCTCAGAATTATTTCACAACAGCATTTTTTTCCCTACTTTTCTGAGAGACACTGCTCATTGCCACCATATTGTGCAAGGATTCGTCATGCTGCCGTTGTTGACAGACTTAACTGTCACACACTTGTCAAAATGCCAAGCAGTAACAAGGGACGGAGACGGAATTACACGCTGAGAGAGAGAGAGAGATAGAGAGAGAGAGAGAGGGAGGAGGTCTGAAGTAGCCAAGTAACAGAAGGATTTTATCCTTTCTCCCAGATTAAACTGTCAAGTACATAAAAAGTGCATCATTTGGATGAAGAAATCATTCTGACATTTCAAAAGCACATGACATGATCAGTGAGTCACAGCAGGAGAGAAACAAGTCGTACGATTGTAGTAATTCCTTTAAGACTCAACGTAAATCAGGAGGCAACAAATTCGTAATATGTATTGGTAAGAATCTGCCGATACGATACGTGTCACGATATGATATATTGCGATATACTGTATACTATACAGGCACAAGTTTAAGGCACAAGTTTAAAACAAAATAATTGTAGGAATATGAATGTGCATATTTAGAATTCTTGATGTGTCTTGATTAATCATGTTCAATTACGAGCATGATCACGATTAATCACGATGAACTGGGCCTAACACACAGCTACATTGTGATTAATCGGATTAAAGATTTGAATGGTTTCCCAGCCCTGCTCTTCATGTTTCCACTCACTGAATTCTTCAGAGGCTATAACTTAATCAGACCCATAGAGGGCAACGTGTGCAACTGTCACAATCAAAATTAAAATCTCGGCCCTGAGGCAGTTCAGCTGTAAAGCACTTTTTTTTAAAAAACTTTTTTACTTTTGCAAACCGAACCATCATCTGTTCCACTTACCCTGTATTCACTGAGGGGGTCGTAGCCAATCACAGCGGTGATTGTGTGAGAGGCTAAACCCGCGGTGGCCTGGAGACATTTCCAGCCCGCTGTGTAATTTATTCTGTTGTTCTCATTTTTGGAGGGTTTTGCCTGTTAGTCATGACAGGATTTGGAATGTGTTCCTCAGCTGGAATCCATGTATTGTTTATTTCAGTGCTGAATTTGAGAAACTACCTGTGTATGGCTGCGGATCGTACGTTGGTTTTGGATCTTTTCGTTTTGTTAAAGTTGAAGGAAATAAGCTGTTGCTGGAAGCTGTGGAAGAGCTTCATTATTTTCCAACATGAGACACATTTGTTTTTATTGCTGCACAGAGAGGCCGCAGCATCTGCCTTATGAGGTGTCTGTGCTTAAGTGACATATAAAATCAAATTACTCGCTGCTCCTCCTGATTTTTCTTCTCGTTCCCTTCTCCTTCTGCCTCAGACTAATTTTCCCAACTGTTTTGCAGATGGTGCAGGTCCAGCCCTTCACGTTGTACATACTTTAACTTGTACTGCCTTCACCCCCTCGCCATCTGTCTCCTCCTCTCTTTTTTTACCCTCTTTTCGTCTTGTTTACTTGTTCGATGTACACTCATGGCTCCTGATCTGTTGGTTGGTGTGTGTGATGATCTTCAAGTGAATTTAGCATCAGAATTCTTAAGAATCCTTTGTCTTTAGCAGCGTTGTACTTACCGTAGTGTTTTGTTGATCCTGGTACCCCGTGGCCCTGAGGCAGATGAATCTGTTGTCTCAGAGCCATCACCGGTTTATCCATGCAGCGGCACAGCGCGTCTTCTACGGAACGACACGGAATAAGTTCATCATGTGCACACTCGGTAAACTCACAAATAAACGAATGGATCAACATTAATAAGCAAAAACTGACAGTGAAGTAAAATAACGGCACAACTTCTCATTTATGCAGATGGAGGTATTTAGCAAAGATAATCCCTCGTACTTCATTGGTGTGCTTTAATTTTCCACAAATGTGCAGCAAAAGCTTCTGGATTCCTTCCACACTCACACTGTTCCTGCCTGTGTCAGCGTGACTCAACTATCAGCACTAACCAGAGGCCTGACTCACACTGAAGACCTCGGACTCTCCTCAGGTCCATTATCCAATCTGTTAATGTGATATCCTCACAGCCCTGCATTACTTTGAGCCAAGTTACAACTTAACTTTTGGGCTGTGAAACATCTATCTGTCTGTCTGTCTGTCTGTCTGTCTGCCTGTCTGTCTGTCTGTCTGTCTGTCTGCCTGTCTGTCTGTCTGTCTGTCTGTCTGCCTGTCTGTCTGTCTGTCTGTCTGTCTGCCTGTCTGTCTGTCTGTCTGTCTGTCTGCCTGTCTGTCTGTCTGTCTGTCTGTCTGCCTGTCTGTCTGTCTGTCTGTCTGTCTGTCTGTCTGTCTGTCTGTCTGTCTGTCTGTCTGTCTATCTGTCTATCTGTCTGTCTGTCTGTCTATCCAAATGATGGAAAGGCACTCTCCCTGGTCTGATGAAAGCTGAGTGTCTGACCTGAAGTTGAAGCCTCCTCACAGACATGCAGGTTGTTCAGATGGTATTTTAAATTCATGTTTTGTTGCAGTACAGTACAACACACATCATTCTGCCCATGTGCTTAAATGGGTTAAATATTTAATTTGACTCATTTCTCAAATGATTTGACATGTTACTAACTTGTTAATTTTGAAATTGTGGGCTTGCTTTCAAAAGAAAAAAGAAAAACAAAAAGAGCCTTGAAGAAAGAAGTTAGCAATTATGTGAGCCACATTTAAAACTGACACGGCCACAGCATGCATGTAGTGACTGTTCAGATTTTAAATCAGTCTGAATTTTCAGTTTCTCCTTTTAAAACCTGACCCAATGGCAGTAAACAGGAGCGGCAGCAATAACAGGGATATCAGTGATTTATTTTGCAACAATCAAAAACAGTACAGTGAAGGTGTCCTGGTGGGGACCTGTTGGTACAGTAGTGGCGTGCTAGGTGAAGAATCCAAAAGCCATAACCTACTCAAAGGCGACACCCTGTCCTCCCAGAGTACAGTGCTGACAAAGTCCAAACTCTAGAAGCGAAGAAGGGTTGTTTACTTAAGCCAAAACTACTGGCTGAGTAGGTAAGAACCTGGTCTCTGGTTTTCTCCTGCTTTTGTCCCTGTAATGTTGGATCATTTCTGCCTGTAAAGGCAACATAATAAAAGCCATAGAACAACATCAAACAGTGAATACTCTGTGATGATACTGGCAGCATGTGTGGGTGGAGTTTTACATTTCAATCCACTGTGTCCTCTGTCCTATTTCTGGACAACATTTACTCTAATGTACCATAAAAGGAGAGAAAATAAGTGCCGTTTGACTCGACACAGTGGGGTCTTCTATTGTGTTTCTTAGCATTTTATTACCGCCGCTGACGTGGCGTCAATGATGACGTGTTCAGAAATAATTCCGGTACAAATTGTACACTATCAAGCCCTTTGACAAAAAAATAAAGATCTGACTCATACTTCCAATACACTCCAAGAGCCTGAACTATGGACAGCATGTGAAGGTTAAAACACAACGTTTGATGGCGTGTCCAACACTTTTTTTATTAATATATCAATTAAAAAACTGTGTTGAGTCAAAGGTTGAGAGCAGCAAAATAAAAAAAAAATAAAAAATGTCTCCACTCGTGCTGGTCATGATCCTTCCATTGGCTAGATTTTTAGAAATTGGCGACTCCTTCTCAGTTTCCTCCCACTGTTTATAGCAGAAGCCAAAATATGCATGTTTTAAATCTGGCAGTCCATCTAGAAGTTGTTGACATGCAGAGTAAGCCAGGGCGAGGTTATAGAACTGAGATAAAAATAATCTTACATCTTAATCACTGGCACTCAAAGCCTGGAGTCAGGAAAATCCACAGATCAAAAAGAATCCAAAACCAGGACATTCAGCAGACAATGATACATGTTCAGGAGAAACTGCCCGAGCTGCTCAGCGTTAGTGCGATTTGTGATCATTTGGATCAGCGGAGGGTCAAGTGAAGTGACATGCGGCGCCACGTGTGACCATTTACTGCCCAGACCACTTTCTGCAGCTGAGAGTTAATTGGACTGAGAAATTGTGTTATCAATACTATATCTGGGACAGCTGAGATGGTAGGAAAGAATCAGAGCAGTGTGGAAGGCCTCATTATAAAGAGGAGACGAGCAGCTGTGGTCCAATTAAAGCTGACACAGTCGCATTCCCTTTTACTTCCAGTCCATACACACAGCAGCCTGTACAGCCGCGGTCATACGGTGAATACGCCGGCTTTACTCTGCACATGTTTTACACAGAGGTTTTAGCTCACATTACAGCATGGATATATCATTGAAAAGAGCCATAACCACTGTTATGTGGTTCTGTGCAACAATTTAACAATATATGCAGCGATGATGCAGATCACTGCAATTTGTTTCTCTTGAGCAAATATGAAGGAGTGCATTTTAGAAAGTCTAGTATTTTTCCTCCTTAAATATATTGTCTTATTGTGTCTTTTCCAATGTACAGTCTATTGTATGTTGTACTATTGAATTGAACTGAATAGAATCAGATTGAAGGTAATCTAATTTAATCGAATCTGATCTAGTTCCTTAGTGATATAATATAACATAAAGTACACAGTGTTACTTGTTCCTATTAGTTATATTAATTATATATTTTTTATTATATTTATTTTTTATTATATTAGTGCATTATGGTGGCGTACGTACAGCTTTACTAGAAATTCTTTTAAAAACGTCAGTGATACAACTTCATTTTAACAGATATTACGCACGTACGATGTCATTCTATATCATGTTTGTGCCTGTAACTATTGATCACTGAGAGATGAGACCATCTACAGTATGTGAGTGTGTTTGTATGTGTGTGTGTTTGTGTGTGTATACCATGAAAGGTTTTATCATTGATCCAACATAACGGCCTCACATTCCTTGGCCAGATTGACTCCTACGAGACTGCTAGTCATACCATGGTGCAGCCACCTCCACAGATCCACCTGGCTGTGGATGCTGTGGGTGGAGTATCAGTTTTGGCTGTCTGAAAAATGGACAAAAATTAGAAAAAGAAAAATCTTTATTACAGCTTTATTATCTATGGACCTGACTTGTTAAACCTCCACAGTGTGGAATTGTAAAAAATACAACCAAAGACTCAGAGAACAGTCGGACCAACCATAACGTTTCCCATCAGTCACCTGTTATGGTCAACTAGGAGTGTATAGTGGTGTGTTCAACTGCAGAGTTGACTTACTGAGCCCATATTCACATCCAGGAGTGGGAAATAGACAGAGTTAAAGAGATAGACAACTGTGTTACTGAAGTCAAATTAAAAAACTTTTTAAAGATAAATGTGGTATTTATGAACACACTCTCCATTAGAACCTAAAAACATCTACAGAGAAACAACTCCAACAATGACTCATTTTTACCAGGATTGAATTCTTGTTCTGATTTCAAAACAGTTTCTTCATGAGGACGAAAATAAAATGATAAGACTTGTCACATCTGTTGGAGACGCACGAGAGGCAGGTTTTAATCATTCAAATCTGACACCGTATCATAGCAATAGCAGTTAGAACATCTGTCTTAGAAGATTTAACTGCCAAGTATATATACAGTCTGCCTTTCAAGATTATCTCAGGGAAGAACGTAACTCAAAGGTTTCCAAAATAATGGTACATTTTTCAGAATAAGACCCAAATAAAGTTGGCGTTTATGTTGTGGAAAGTGTTGGGACAAACATTGAACTGGAAATTCTATTCTATTCTATTCTATTCTAATGTATTCTAACTTTTGGCTCAGAAATGTCATCTTTACCCTGTCTGGCTTTTTTACATCATGTGAACATACACTTGAAGAAGAAAGTCAATTTAATTACATTCTTTTTATTGTGTCAGTGCTCTTGTAGAGCGGGATATTTCAAACTGTGGTTACAGGGCCCCCTGCAGCACAGGAGGCTAAACTTTCTCAGTTTGTAAACATCTTCTATCGTTTCATCTTTTTCAGTGTTGGTTTCCTGTGTGCCTGGTCATCACATGTCCATCCACACTCACACCTCTGGTCAGTTCAGAATGTCCGATTCTGTTTTTGGAAATCAAGTCCCAGGATCTGAACCAGATGCAAAATGTCATCTGCATAAAAATGTGAAATTGATTAGATTTTATTTTTTTTATGTTTGTCTTCTGATCAGCAGGGAGACAGTGTTCCAGAGCTTTTGTCCAAAACTGCTACAGACGGCAGCTTAACCGGCAGTTTGTGTTTGTGCGTGTGTGGATCTGAAGAATCTGTGAGGGAGGGTGGATGGAGGAGTCGGGGGGCTGGGGGTACATCCTGGCAGTACATCTGAGTCAGTCGCATGTTCACTGGGAGATTTATGGTCAAACAATGGGATTCTGAGATGTGGTCCAAGCCTGAGCAGAGCCGGGACTTCAGAACAGACCTGCGTTGGGCTTGTTTGTTTGTTTGTTTGTTCGTTCGTTCGTTCTTCTTATTACAGTCTGCATTCC
The DNA here is from genome assembly GCF_000523025.1 of Cynoglossus semilaevis. Lineage (NCBI taxonomy): Eukaryota > Metazoa > Chordata > Actinopteri > Pleuronectiformes > Cynoglossidae > Cynoglossus > Cynoglossus semilaevis. The sequence continues at coordinate 1,681,047 of NC_024326.1, forward strand.
CCCATTCCTTGGGAGCTGCACAGTAACTGTGTCCTATAGAAGACAATTATGCAAAATGAGTCTTTCATTTGTCACAGTCTGTGGCAGCTCAAATTGCAACAGATGTAGTTTTCTATGTCACGGTGCATTGGGTTTTATTACATTTGATCATTTTTAATGGAAAAAAACACATCTCCACCTGATAATACAGTAATGTCAACACAACAGTCATTTCACATCATCATCACTTTGTCACCAGGAAGTCCAATTAGGTGCCCCCGTGTGTGTGTGTTGTAGAGAGAGACGAACAATCAACACTGCAACTATGCAACAACAATCCTCCAGGGGGCAGCTCTCAGGTGAACGCCCTGTATGGAATCACAGACATCATGTCTTTGGAAATCAATGAGGCGTGAGATATGAAACCCATATATTAAGAGACTCTCCTGTGTTGGTGGGGCGGGGGGGGGGAGGTTGGGGGGGGCAACAGGCTGCAAATTAGACCACCCCCCCTCCCCACGTACACCGACACCACTCTCCACACCTCCACCCTCTCCAGAGATTAGTTTTGCGATAAATACCACGGGAATGTTATTGCAAAACCTTCTCATTGGCTCAGAAGTCAGAGACCCCCGTCATATAAAGAGGAGAGTGGTCGCTCCGAGCAGCCTTTCCCTGCTGGCAAGCGCTCAGGATCAAGTGAAGGCACGTTTTTACGCACAAGCGCGCGTCGGGAGGCTGTGGACAAAGCGCACGGAGGAGATCCATTTGTCGGAGGAAAAACGGAGTCCTGCTGTCAACAGGTTGGTACTTTTACTAAGCAGCTGTAGTAAATGTGAGTCTGTTTGTGTGGAGGTAGAACAACTTCTCCGGACGCGTCTTGGTCCTCATGCGTAAATGGAATTTTATGCGTAAATGGAATCTTAGCGAGATCGTAGAAATAATTGATTTAAAACTAGAGGTAAGTCGTTTTTGGTTTTTTGACGTGTTTAAGAGAAACGATTTAAATCTAAATTGTGGTCCTCATGAAATCAGAACAAACCATGAGTGCCTGATACATTTACAAACACATTCCCTGTCTTTTTTACTTTCCAACTTGTGTACTTCTTTTAATTGAAGACGTTTTGCCACATAGGGAAAAGTTCTATTAGACATTTTTTAAAGTTAATTTAAAAAGAAAATCCTAATAATCAGATGTTGTGTTGTGTTGTGTTGTGTTGTGTTGTTCTCAGCTGATGGTCATAACTGGATGTGATGTGTGTATCCCTTCTCTGTCCCTCTGTTTACAGACGAGCTGTTAGCTGAGGCATCTGAGTGGGCATGTGGCTGATAGAGAAGCTCCGTGGATCTGTGGACAGCAGTGGGAAACAATCTCAACCAACCACACACACCGTAGAGGCCATTCCTGTCTCTGTGTACGCCAATGTCCTCACACCAGACAAGATCCCTGATTTCTTCATACCCCCCAAACTCATTTGTTGCCCTCCAGAAGATTCTGTTGCCGTGGAAACTCAGCCCGGCTCCACCCTAAGACCCTCCTCCTCTGATCATGCCATCTGTAGCCAGAGCCCCAGAGCCCGCAGAAGCAAGAACCCCTGCAGTCCTCGTCTGTTTTCCCGTCTAAGTGGTGACGCCCGCAATCTCCAGAAGTCTGCCAACCGTCACATCATCCAGATAGAGAGTGCAGATGAGCCGGGTTCCGGATCTACGGACAAAGTCAGTATTAACGTCAACACTAATGCGGACCCCCAGTCTCAGACTGCAATGTCTCTGCCGTATGTCCCCAAGGCTCAGACCTCCTATGGCTTTTCCACACTGGTGGAGTCTCCTCACACCAGACGCAAGGAGAGCCTGTTCCACAGCAACCCCAGCAGCCCACTCACCTCCCCGAACTCACAGAGACGCTCCCAAGGGGGGGCGCTACTGGCCCCTGCTGACCCCAACCCATATCGCTACTTCAGTGGTGGAGAGAGTGACACCTGCTCCTCAGCAGAGTCCTCCCCGTTCAACTCCCCCCTCCTGTCCCGCTCTGTCTCCCTTTTACGATCCATCACTCAGGAGACACAAGCAAAGGTGAGGGCTCCTGAGGTAGTCTGTGAGGAACCATTTTTAATACCCTCATCCCTGTTTAATTAAGAGACCTTTAGTGTAGTGCACCAGCTGTTTGTCTCTGTCTTTTTCACTCTTTCTCCCCCTCTCTTTCTTCTTCAGGTGTCTCATGCCAAGCGCTCCCTGGCGCGCCACAGTTCTCTCTCCACTGATGAATGCAGCTCGGCAGACAACAGCCCCAACACTCAGCGCCGTCGCATGCGCTGCCCACGGTCTCCTGCCTTCCGGGGATGTAAAAGCAGTGGGCTCAGGGGCACTGGAGCAAACCTCCTGCAGAGTGAGCACACCATCAAGCTCCACAAGGGGGGGACAGTGAGGCTGGGCACCCACTATGACGCAGAGGCAGCCCGGCTGAGGGTGCGAGTGCTGGCGGCCGAGTCCCTTTATGACAGGCAGACAGACCTGAAGAGCATCAACTGCTGCGTGGCCCTGTACCTGAACCCAGGCAAGCAGCAGAAACAGAGGAGCACCATCATCAAGAACAGCAGGAACCCCGTTTTTAACGAAGACTTTTTTTTCGACGCGGTGCCTAAAGCACAAGTGAAGAGTATGTCCATGAAGATTAAAGTAGTGAACAAAGGAACCAGTCTAAAGAGAGATGTTCTTCTCGGAGAGAGACAGGTGTTGCTCAGTGAGTTGCTGGAGGGCAACTAGACAGCTGTGTTCAAGTCAATGGTGGAAAAAGAAAAAACACATACACACACACACACAGCTCCTCAACGTGAGCATGTTCTCATTGTGTTTCAGGTTAAACAGTAATTTGCAGAAGCATGCTGAAAACAAGGAGGCTACAGTATGTCTTGCGCACTGTGTTATTAAAATCAATAGACAAATAACATAGAAACTCGGCACAAATATTGCCCACTTTATCAAGCTGCCGTGTTTATTTCAGAGGTCAGTGGAGTTCAGACAAATCCCAAATTATTGACACTCTTCTGAATGTTTCCTGTGGATCTGTGGTCCATGTTTGTGTATTCCTCTATTAGTATTGAGTTACACGTTGTGTTACATCCTCTGAAGAGCATTGTGATGTGGCACAATTTCATATATCCCATAATGCCATTGTTAACCCATGTGCGCCGAAGATGGTATTTTTGTAATAATGGAGTAACGTAAGCTATTGCACGTTCATGTGGTTGAAAGTGAATTATTTTTAAACGTTGGCAAGAGTTTATATTTGAGAACCAAATGTTATTGCTTGTGGATGTAAACCTGATATGAAATGTTGTATGACATCTCCTCGAACATGCAAATAAAACTACAAACTCACACTGTCGCCTTTGTTAGCGTTTAGCATAGTTGTGCTGTTGATTTTAAATGAATTCTAAGGTTTAAGGGGAATAATAATGACTCTTCCTCTGCTCTCTCCTGACTCTTCATCATCATTTGTGCCAACAAGTCTCTGAGACGCACACACAGCCTTGGTGTCCTTTAATCACGTTTCAGAGCATGTAGTATTTTCTCTGCGAGCATCCAAACTCCCTGTTTAATTTTGAAACCATGCTTCGTGCTCACGCTCTTCTCTAGTGGCTTTCAAATTGTTATTAAAGATTTGAAGGATTTGAGTCACTTAATTAAGATACTGTGTTTGTACTATAGGTTACATATTCATGTATCGGTGGAAAAAGGTCTATGTGAAATAGAAAATTCAGAAGGTAAATAAAGTACAGAAACAAAGAATTCCGAGCCGTCAAAACCGTTCATATTGACATTGATTAGTAGGGCCGGATATTATTCCCCATGTAGATCTCATGCTCCCCTCTACTGGACAAACATAAGAATGACACTAAACCTTAGCCTCGTAATTAAATTGTTTCCGTATAAGATAAACACTGTATTATTATTATTATTATTATGTCCCTTAACCCAAAGAAATAAAAAACGTTTGGGGTGACATCCAACATCTGCAAATACATTGAGGTCACAGTTTGCTGAGGCCAGTCGGGCACTGACAGTGTTGCATCATCTGATTTTCTCTCCCTGTGTGCCTTTATCATTATTTACCCTGTTCTTGGGATCGTTGCTGTGCTGAAAAATGAACCTATTTCCTTAAAAGTGCCTTTCAGATGGTGAAAATGTTGCATCAGCATTCATTGCTCTATTCCCTTCTTTCCAATCTTTCAATGAATGCATCTCCAAAACAACAGGTTTACTCTCTTTTCTAAAGATTCAGAATGACAAGTGATACATTTGTTCCATTAACCTTCTCCTGACACACTGACTGTGATTGAAATCAGATATTTTCTACTTAAACTAAGTACTTCACAAGACTTTTGTCTGTTGTTTTCCATTCCTTTGTTTGTTTAAATTTGCATATTTTAACCTTTTCATGTTACCTCGCTGCTGCAGTACTGTGATTGTGGGTATTGCTTACAAGATGTTAGTGAACAGTTGATGGATGTACTCCAGGTTTAGATGCACTTCTCAGATCCTGTCCCTGATCCTGTTTACTATTTCACCTGCGGGCTGCTTAAAGGTCACATTTAGTCCATTTATTTTGTCTACCACTTTGGATCCATCCCTTATGTGAAATGAATCTGAAGGTATGTGTTTGTTTTAGCAGTTGAGTTTGCCTTTTCTATGGCTATAACACGAGTTATAGCCATAGTGTAGCCATTGCCACACATGCCTTATACATCTGCCTTACACACAGAATGTCCTGAGTTTGATCCCCAGAGGAGCCTGTTTCCACATTCTGCGATGAATAAAGATTTCAATTTATATATCTATTTTTTCTTTTTTTTTTACAGCAGCACTGGTTTGCTGAATACATCATCTCTGCTTCCCCTGTGTGTGTGTGTTTTTCCCAGGTTATCTGGTTTCCTCCCACGGTGCTAAAACATGTAGATTTGAGATTTGGTTGATTGGACACATAAATTGACCATGGAATTAAATGTAGGTGTTACCATGTCATCTTGTGGTGGTGTGACGGGCTAGCTGCCTGCTGACCTGTCCAGAGTGTAACTCACCCTTACACAAGCACTCCTTGGACTGGCTCCAGCCCAGGGCCTGAAAAGGATTAAGAGGTAGAAGATGAATGAATAATTGAAAAATACAAGTGTATCGGGCTCTTTCGGGCTGAATAAAATATGGGCAGCTCAAGATCAATGCACACAAGTGTATGTGAAAGAGAACTAAAACTCAAACAAAACTTGAAAACCTTTGTTTTTATTTAATTTGAAATTTCATGGCATGCATAAAAAACATTCTTGCATTGGGTTAAAATATCCCTGGTCTTTGTTATAGTGCAGGAGCTGAGCCAATACACCAGAGGCAAATCTATTGTAAATATATTGTATGGATGTATGAGAAATCCTAATCCTTCACTGGTCTGCTTGGATCACCGATCGTAATATGCAACACAGTGAATTCATGAATTCAAAATAAGACACCAGGCAACTCTTTTATACTGTGGACATATAAAGTCACTATCTATATTCCAGCGACTGTCAGACCCATGACGTTCCTGTACTGTATCAAGAATGTCAATATTTCAGTCAGTATTCTGGCCACTGTCTCTGTGTAGGAGGATGTGTCATGTGATCTTTCCACTGTAGGAGACTGTTTCATCAACCCACTTAAATGATGCCAAACAGCATTACCAACACTGCTGTGTGGTCTGACCACCTCATAATTTACTACCCTATTAATGTGAAATGTAGATTAATGATGTCTGCTTACAATGCAAGAGGCGTGTGTGTCAGAGATTCAAGTTACAAATACAACCATTTTTCAAAAGAGCAGGTAAGATCTTTCAGTTTGATGTCAAGATTTATGAACATATATTTTTTTTAATCTGTTGTTGTGTGTTACCATTAAAATCGGATTATTTGTCATTTCATTATTAACATTATCATTTACTGGGAAATCCCATTTTCTTTCCCATTGTCATTCTTCTGTGGACCATGATGTCATTTTTTAACACTATGATCACATTTACAGTTGGACATGAAGTAGACAATGGTTTGTCAGGGGATGGAAAAATCTTTTTTACACTGTTTGTGATTGGCAGCTTCTATAAAAGCACATATATACCAACTACTTAAACTGTTTGAGTATTTATAAACTCAGATGTCTTCTTTTACACTCTATTTTCTCTTAAAGTGATCAGAATGCAACAGAAGAACCACCTGAACACCACAAAATAGACTTTATACTATATTCTTTCACATCTTTCACTATTTTATGAATGTCGTTAAATCAAATTCACTTAAAGTAATGAATGTGTGCTTTAAACATCCCCAACTCTTCAAATACAACATGAATCTAGAATTTTTTTTTTTTTTTAATATCCTCTTTGTTTGTTTTAACGTCTGTACTGCGGGTTGTTCTTAAATAAAAAAGTTGTTGTGACTCTGACACATACTCTACGTATGTGCCAGTCACTAAGTTGTTAACAGTTTAGTCATAAGTTTTTTCTGGCTTAGCTTCTCATTGGCTCCAGCGTCGGAGCCGCTGATTGGTTTGTCAAAAAACCACAACAAACCATTATAGACCCATCAGCTGGTGCCATTCTCTCCCAGGCACCATCGGAAATGTAGTAAGTTTTAATGTAAAACGCGTTCACTACATGGAAGCAGGGAATTGTTTAAAACTACGTTTCCCATAATACCTTGTTTCAGTCGTACCCGAAGAGCTGTCAAACGACACACGCCATCTTGACAGCACCCTCAAAATGGCAGAAGGATGTAAGCTAGAAGCCGAGTACCGACTGACGCACCTGCGCTCTCTTATTTAACACTAAGACTCGTTAGTTTTTCCACAAACGGGCGGTTATGGGGTTGGTGTCCAGAGCGCTATTGCCGAGTCTTTAAAATGGACATAACGACGGCGGTTTTTAACGCAGCCAGAGATGGTAAGCTAAAACTTATCCAGAAGTTGCTGTGCAACAAAACTCCTGAGGAGCTGGAGGCTTTAGCCGAGGAGAAGACACAGGGAGGCACACCTTTGTTGATCGCCTCCAGGTACGGACATCTACAGGTTGTAGATTACCTCCTCGAACACTGTAAGGCTAATGTTGAACTCGGGGGTTCGGTTAACTTTGACGGCGAGACCATCGAGGGAGCTCCGCCGCTGTGGGCGGCTTCGGCAGCGGGACACCTCCCTGTAGTGAAGACGCTGCTGAAACACGGCGCCTCCGTTAACAACGCCACACTCACCAACTCTACGCCGCTTCGAGCAGCCTGTTTTGACGGTCACTTGGAGATCGTGCGCTACCTGGTGGAGCACAGGGCTGACATGGAGGTCGCAAACCGTCACGGACACACCTGCCTCATGATCTCCTGCTACAAGGGCCACAAGGAGATAGCCAAGTTCCTACTGGACCGTGGGGCTGACGTAAACCGCAAAAGTGTTAAAGGTAACACGGCCCTCCATGACTGTGCCGAGTCAGGCAGCCTGGACATCATGAAGATGCTGCTCAAGTGTAATGCCCGTATGGAGAGAGATGGATATGGTATGACCCCGCTGCTTGCTGCAAGTGTCACAGGTCACACCAACATTGTGGAGTATCTCATTCACCAGCCTAAGAGCTCTAGAGAGGAGCGCGTTGATGCTCTAGAACTTCTTGGTGCAACATTTGTGGACAAAAAGCGTGATCTTCTGGGTGCGATGAAGTACTGGAGAAGGGCTATGGATCTCAGGCAGCCAGGGAACAAGGCTGGATCTTTGACTAAGCCTCCTCCTGGTCCTCCCATCCCTGCCTATGGTTGTGCTCAGGAGGTCTGCACAGCCGAGGAACTTGAAGCTTTAATAACAGACCCAGACGAAATGAGGATGCAGGCTTTGTTGGTAAGAGAGCGCATCCTAGGGCCATCGCACCCCGACACCTCCTACTACATCCGCTATAGAGGAGCAGTGTATGCTGACTCGGGCAATTTTGAGCGCTGCATCAGCCTATGGAAGTATGCTTTAGACATGCAGCAAAGCAATTTAGACCCTCTCAGTCCTATGACAGCTTCTAGTTTTCTATCCTTTGCAGAGCTCTTCTCATTTGTTCTTCAAGACAGGGCCAAAGGCACCTTCTCAACACGCATCACCTTTCACGATCTGATGACTGTGCTGGGGAAAAGTGTAATGGAGGTGGAGAGAGCTGTGGCACAAAGGGACAATCCTCCTGAAGCCCCCCAGTTCACCAAGGCTCTGTCCATCATCCTCCACCTTATCTTTCTGCTAGAGAAGCTGGAATGCACCCCAGAGCAGGAACACCAAAAGAAGCACACAGTATACCGTCTGCTGAAGTTAAACCCTCGGGGTCGGGGCAACTTCACCCCTCTCCACATGGCTGTTGACATGGAAACAACCTCAGTAGGTCGCTACCCAGTGGGCCGCTTCCCCTGCCAAGCGGTGGCAGCTCTGCTTCTGGAGTGTGGTGCAGATGTGGATTCCAGAGACTCGGAGAACAACACACCACTGCACATTTCTGCTAAAAATGGTTCCCCAGAGATTATGGCACTCCTTTTGAAGGCCGGAGCTCATTTTGATGTCACTAATGCTCAGCGCAAGACGGCGTACGAGCTGTTGGACGAGCAGAGCAGCGGACACCCGGCCCTCTACCCGCTGAACTATATCACCCTTCAGTGCCTGGCGGCGCGTGCAATTGAAAAGCACAGACTGCCCTACAGGGGACTCATCTCTGAGGAGATGGAGGCTTTTATTGAGCTGCACTGACTTCCACCACTCTTCACTCAACCCTGCACAACTCCTCCTGTTGTCCCCCCCTACTTTAGTTTGACCTTAAAATCAAATCTGTCTTCATGCTGTTTTCTTTATCTCTGCCCCACAGATTTCTGTTTTGCTCCTGGTTCTGCAGACCCATGACTGGGCCCAAATCTCTGGCTGAGATCTGGTCAGTGACTGTTATGCAGCCTCTTCAAAGCGATGGGTTTGATCACGTAAAAGCCTAAATGCAATTTTTTTTTTTTGAAGAGCATTGCAGTATAATGGTGCTTGATGGTGCTTTTTGACAATGGCTTAACTGGATGTGTGATTGGTTTTCTCTGTTACTAATGGAAAGCCACTGATCAAAGTAGCCAGTTACCAGTTTATTGTATTCTGCTCATTTGATTTGAAAAGGTGTTGGAACGAATGTGCCAAATGTCATCCTGTCTGTGACGGACTGTAGCTACAGTCTTTTGCGGACTGTAGCTGAGGAAATGAACAGCAGCTGACCTATATTCCAAACTCTTATCGGTAGTTACCCAAAGGTGGGAGCATCCATGAAACTTCCTTTTCCTCCTAGTTCAGCAACTGGAGATAGTCGATATTACAGACACTAATATGGTTTGACAGCCTGCAGAGTTGTCATTGAAAACCTGACAGTTTTTACGAGCAGCAAATGTACTGGAACTGTAGTTTGTCCAACACTCGCTCGTCTGCAGACAGGCTTTTACAACCTATGCAGTGATATTTCAACCAAGGTGCAGCATTTTTTCTCTTACAGTAAATTTACAGCATTAAAAGAAATCAAGTGCAATAAGATTGAACTTGAATTTTTAGATTTCTTTTTTAAATGGATCTGGTATAATGACATGGAATTAGTTTTATTCTACTTTCTGCCTGTCTGAATTGATTCCAGTTGTGCTAACATCCCATTATAAATGTTAACTGTCCAGTGGTTTTTAAGATTTATAATGGAAGTTTATCAAGGAAGTGTTGATAACAACAGAAGTTCTTTCTTTCCAAACTGGTGTATTGTTTGTGTGTTATTCCCTTTTAACCATAGTTCACAGAAATGCTACAGTCGGCTCTCCGGCCGCTGCTGCATCTCAGTCTTATTTTTAATTGTCGCTTTATTTATCCTGTGTTCTCACAAATGTTTTTTCTTTTTGATCATACGCCGAGCATCACCAAGTGAGTTAAATGCACACTGAAAGTTTCCATAAATCCATAACTAGTTGCAGGTTTTCAGGCTGTGAACTGTTGCTGCCTTCGTTTTCGCAACGCCGTGGAATAATGAACTTGTTGATGATGATAACTTAAGAGCAGAAGTGTGGTGGAGATACTTGAATAAAATTCAGTATCACGACAGGATCTGTTGTATTATCCTTTCCTCCTGCCTTTGACCTTTAGATTTCCCACAAGTGAGCTCATCTGACTTTTGTCACCAAGGCTTTGGTTTTTGGGACTGTGATTTTTATTTGCAGCCTTAATGTTAATAGCGTCTTTACACAAATTCAGAAAGAATATAATCGTTGCACTAACGGGGTTTTAAAACACAACAACTCCGTGGGGGCATTTGAGTCTATAAAGAGAGCTTGTTAGGGCCTGGAAGACAATCATATTTTAGATCACATGTTTAAGATTAGCAAATTATTATATTTATTAGTGCTGATTAAAAAAGGGACCGCTGCACACACCAACTCAAGGACAGAGAAATAAAGCATAACGGAAACTTGATCTTTCTGAGACCCGGTCTCTTAAAATAAAAATAGTGTGAAATCAACGTCACTGCTGCTGGGCAGCACTGGAGACAGGGCACTTCCCCTGCTAATTTTAGGGCTTTTGCCCTAGCTTCAACTCTGTAAATGGGAGTACTGTAATGTAATACAGTCAGGCAGGTCACGGGGCGTCCAGCAGGGACGGTACACAGACAAGAGAAATATGTGGCTTCATTAATTTTTAAGACGACAGTTGGTGTACCAGTAACTGAAAATGATCTTTATCCGCTTTCGTCAGTGTGAACGTGATGGGAGCCATTGTGGCAGATTTGGTCGAAAAGCTCCAGCTGGTAAATGAGAGTACAAATGTTTCCGCCTTGCTTAAGTGCTATTAACCAAAAACAGTGACAATATATTGCGCTGCTAAAGTCTCTAATGGAGAAGCCTTGTGGTTTTAACGCAATATTTAATTCATTAACTGAGAAAGCAAATCCCTGTGGCAGAGAAGCAGAAGGCAGCTCGCAACGTGTTTTGTTTTTCTTTTTTCTTTCCACAGGGATACATTTCAAACTAAATTATAGCACACTTAGGTAAAAAAATAAAAATAAATGTAACATTCAGTTATTACTGATCCCACATACAGTACATTAACTGTCTGGAATTATTATTCCCACTCCCAACGTCACATGATGGTATTGCCCCACTAGATGTCACTAGCAACAAAGAAAGTCAGTTAGACTGGCAGCCTTTGTCCCAGAGGATGATGTGAGAGACTGAGAGTCTGAAGGCAGTTGGTTCATTTTCCACTGTTTCTTAAGTCAGTTAATCTTTATTCGAGTGAGTAGAAAATAAAATTATGAGAAAGAATTTGACCATATCTTCAGAGTGGGTCAGTTGTGAATTCATATTGTGTCTAGATGAGAAGAAATGTGGACGGTGGAGCTGCTGATGCTGTGAGCATGTCAGGAAAACAGAGCCTTTGTCACAAAATGAACCTTCATTCTTCAGTGCCACCTCTGGATGCCTAACACTCTGTCCTGGAAACACTTGATTTTCTCAGATATTGTCAGCAAACTACAGTATCTATCAGGGCAACGAGACACTGAATTTGTGTGAGGAAAACACAATGCCCGCTGACCTTTGTGCAGGTGGAAAACCGTCATGGAGCTCCAGGTTGCTACATCAGCACATGTTTTTGACGTAATATTTTTGAATGAAGTATGGCTGAATATAAATAGTGAGTAATGAGTGCATGGTATTTTATAAACCCCTTGGACTGGACTGTGCAGCTGTTTGGGAGACACGTAAGATCAGTTTGGTTAAAAGAAATCTCTCTCATTTTGTATGAATCGGTTCCAGTTATCATATACATCATATATTGACGTTTTTAATAATATTTTAAGAAAATACTTATTTAAGGATGTACTGCACAATGTTCTGCTGTGCAAAAGAAATCTGACATGCTGACAGCGACCTCCTGTGCTCCTGACACCTATGATCAGGCCGGTGTATTGTGGGAGTCAGTGGAGTTTCAAGGTGCTTATCTTCATGGTAGCCCCGGGGGAGCAGGGTGTGAAAAATCAGTCTCCAATACACAGGACACAACCTAACTCAGCATCCACATCTTTTGTACCAGTCAGCGATCTGGCCTCAGCTGGAGGAGAAGGAAGAGGAGGAGGAGGAGGGTAATAAGGAGGTGTTGGGGTTGTGGCTGGTGTGGGATAGCGATGGGGGTAATATGGGTGATGGGGAGGCGGGGGATGCGGTTGCTATTGGAGATGCTGCCTGCATCACGTCATGTGTGTACTATGGATGTTTGAGACAGAGAGAGAGAGAGAGAGAGAGAGAGAGAGATAGTGCAGGGGGAGGGGGAGGAAAAAGGAGGAGGGCATTAAGGAAGAAAGGCAGAGTATCAATGACATCAACCAGCAGTATCTGACTGACTGAGGCCGCTCGTCCGACGATGCTCTGCCGTCTGAAGGGTTGAGGAGCAGCCGTGGTGTGACCCGCTGCGCTCCTTTCCTCCGCTCCTCTAACTAAGAAACGGCGGAGAAGAACCTCAGGTGGAGGAGACGATGTGTGCATGCACCCCGCCACAAAGGCAGCCCTTTCTCTGACCGGAGCCCTGCTGCCGCTGGATTATACACCGTCCGTGCTGTTCCCGAGGAAGCCTCCAGCTGCTAATCCACCCACATGAATCAGACGGACAGGGAGGAAGACGGAGCACTTCCGACCAAGGTAACACGGCAGCATCCAACCTGCATCTCTTTTATCTGTCTTTGCACCCCACCCAGACCGCTCATCTACACATTTGATCAAACTAATAAAGCCAGGACTTTACACCGTATTTCTGTAACCAGCGCAGCCGGAGTAAAATGTTAACGTTTGGCAGCTGCCATGGCTGGAAGAATTCTTTCACATTTAAAATAAATAATAATTATAAAATAATTTTCATGCAGGCATCTCTTGAGTGAGTTTCTGTGGAAACGATCAGGTAAAAAGATGACACCGTTCGTGCCCACCTTTACCTTATTGTTGCCTGGCAGTGGGCAGGAAGACAGGCTGCAAAAGCCTTTGTTCCCATCACATTGAAAGTAGCTTTTTTTAGGTGGCCCCTAAAATCACTCTTGGATTTAAAGGGTAAAAAATATATGAAGTCAGATCTGCATTAGAAAATTCATTTTCCATAACAATGATAATAATATAAATTATATCCTACATTCTTTCTTGGTGTTTTGCAAGAGCCAGAGCATCATGTGAGTCTTAGTGATATTTTGACATTGTAACTTGTAATAAAGTGCAAATTAAATTAGGTAAATATCATGTAATCAATATTCGGTTTAAATACATACACATACAATTTATAAATACAAATTATTAGACAATTTTGGTTCATATGGTATTATAATTTGAGAGTTTTGTTTTGTTACATATGTTATATACACACACCCACACACTTATATAAATATGTATATATGTATGTATGTGTATATATATATATATATGTATATATATATATATATATATATGTATACATACATACATGTGTGTATGACACCAGATGATCAGATGGACAGTTCTGCAGACAACAGAGTGCCAGCTGCTTCTACTCTTCTTTAAAAAAATTCCCATCTGCACATATAAGCAGGGATTCCTGGTCCATACCTCTCATGTGTCTATAATTATACGCCGTAGGATTTGCTGTTAATGCAGCCACTCATGCGTGCAGAGGCAGAGTGTAATTTAATGATGCATCGATTCATCCTGACACATTTTCCGTGGGCTATGGCTTGTTTGGGATTCGATCATGTACACTCCAAATGTCCCGGTTACCTTGGTTTAGTTCCCAATGTGTGGCCTGTGTGAATTTGAAAAAAAAAGAAAAGAAATAGAAGAAAATCTCAGTGCAGCCGAGGGATGTGTTCCTCCCACTCTCTCACTCACACACACACACATGCAGATGGGACATTTTCCCCGAGGCACTCTGCTTCTGCGGGTTATCATTCCAGACCATTTCTATATCTCTAATTATTTTAATCACTCATTTTTACACATGGAATCCTCTCCTTAGTCAACCCCCCGCCTGCTCAGATCATCCCATCACGTTATCAAACGAGGAACTTCACCAGCGTGAATGTAAAACATATCGACACATTTGCATGGTTTCACAGCAAACACCACTGTAAATGACGTGGAAGTGGAATGGTTTCACTGTCAAATTCCTCCATGTTCCTCGGGGACACAGATGGAGTATCCGCCTCTGTAAGCCACGACGTGCTCGGCCCCACAGGTATTCATTTAGTGCTGTTGAGAGAAGCAGATTATAAAATCAGTGATGGCATACACTTCCTTAAATAACATTTACCAGGGTTCAACCACAGGCCTCAGTAGTTCATCTTCTGAAAAGATAGCACTGTTAGATCCACCCAGACTTGACTATATGCCAGATGACATGCGCTCCCACTGGTTCAGCTTTAGTTTCATGTCAAAGAACTCATTGAAGTCCTATTCCCAGCTTCTTAAAGCAGCTATCCTCTAGCTGCTCTGTGCTCCACGCTTCCCCTCTTTGTTTAACACTTTGTGCACATCCATGGACTTTTACTGATTCTCTCAGTGCACCCTCCACTATGACTCCTGCATCAGCCACTGACACTGAGGGGGGGGGGGGGGGGGGGGGG
>NC_024326.1:1696296-1744235 GCF_000523025.1 Cynoglossus semilaevis
CGCGGAGTGTGGGGGGGGGGGGGGGGGGGGGGCATGCAGGCATAGGAGTTATATGCGGGGAATGTCGCCACATGTTTTACAAAGCAGACAAAAACTTTGTTGTTGTCTCGGCATTGATATTAATTGACCTTTTCAGAGCCTTCTAAACAGTGCGCTTTTGTCTTCTCCTCTGCTTCCTAATTCAGAGACAGCTGCAGCATGCAGAATGAAGCCCTCGAGAGTGGGCAAGGTTGAAATTATTTGTGTTGGTGGATGACGAACAGAAAAAGGAAACACTCTGATGGCAGTGAGGGGGAAGAAAAGCATTGGGATGAGGCTGATGCTCCTGCCCGGAATCCCAATGTTAGAATAAAATGTTCACGTGAAGTTATATTTGTCAGGCTCCGAGAAATGTGCCTTTGATGTATAATTAATATTATATCTAATCACTGTTGTCCTATTCTGTGAATCAGGGAATCTGTGTTTTCTGGTGGCCCATTTTGATAAAACCTAAGAGCCATCTATCCATCCATCCATCCATCCATCCATCCATCCATCCATCCGCAGAGTAGCAATTTATAATATTGATAAAACAGAAGGAAATAACAGCAGGTAGATGTTTGTGTTTTACACCTCTTTTTATTTGTGACTAAACCCAATGATGGAATTATTAATATGAAAAAGTGTCAAGAAAAGTATGAAAAACTGCATGTCAAAGTTTTGGTGGCATGTGCGACGTGTCATGAGTTGCTTTCAAAGCTTCGGTGAAGCCGTAGTCCTCAGTCCAGAGTCCCTCACAATCCATTTGACAATTATGTCAGTCAGCTCGTCTGCCTCAGACTTCCTGACCTGTGCTTGGTGAGCCTGGTCTGATACAAGCCAGGTATCTGAGCAGAAGTCGAAGCCTCCGCCAACACTTGGTGTTGAGATTGTGTTGGTATTTTAAGCTCTAGGCGCTTTGTGAAGCAACAACCATTTGCCACCGTGTGTGAAAAAACAGGCTGGATGACGGAATTATAGTCCAAGGTATCATGTTAATTGTGTTACTCAGTTAAAATGTATCTGTACTGCATATATATGCACAAACAAATATATATGTATATATACATAATTATAAAATACATTATATATAATAATTATGTGTTGCATACATAATGAACAGACAAGTAACTTTAAAATACATGAGGAGGTTATGGAAATTGTGCAGTAGACGATGGTAACTGCTGGAACAAAGACGGACCTTGGTTTGTTGTGAAGGTTCTGTTCAGTGAACCAGACCTATAATTACACCCTTCTCCGTCTAGGAGGTCATTTGCAGTTGGGTGTGTGTTCATTATGTGTCTGCCTCCATGTGTGCACGCAAGCGAAGAGATTGTTGTGACTTGACTGATGCCGTTCTTGAGATGAATCAAAGATTCTGATGTGTCAGCAGGGATGAATAATGCACACTCCTTCACTACTCTCTCTTCTCCACCTCTTGTCTTCATTCGTTTGCCTCTCTTTTTATCACAGCTGCCACATCTGAAGACATCTACTCTGACTTCCCCACCCTTCCCTCTCCCCCGGCCGATGCTGAAGAGGGCATCGGTTCCCCATCGCTGTCCTCCACTCAACCCTATAGCTTGCTAACTCATTATTCTCTGCCCGATAAGAGATTTTTCCCAATGTCTTGGTAACTGCAAGACAGTGGCAAAAAGGAATAAGTGTTTCCTTCTCAGCTAAGCAGCAAATAGCATGGCGGCAAGCATAGGTTTTCTTTCTGTCAGCAGGTGCATTGAACGTGTGCGTAATATGTTGACGTGCACAGGTCATTATCCAGTCATTGGAGGAGGAAGTGTGGCTATTGATTGGGTTTGACAGTTACATCCCTGACTGACAGTAGTCATTAGAGGGGTTAGTTTGACTGACAAGATGGCTGACAAAGCAGCTGACAAACTAGCTCATCAGAACTTGGATGTAGAGGTGGCACCATTCACTTTCAAGTGTGGACTGTATAGTTGGCTGCCAGTAAGTGTTCACACACCAGAATATTCTTTTCACCTTGCTCCTATCTCTTGACAAGTCTGACAGAATATTTTCCGTTTTTGCCGTGAGAAAGGAAAAAAAAAAAACCTCTCCCTGTGTGCCTGGTTAGAGAGTTGGATGAATTTATTTCAGCTGGGTGAATGCCAGAATACTACTGAGTCCCTACAAAGCAGGGAATAATACAAGTTTTACTTTACAATGCTTTATTTATGAGATAACTCCATATGACTTCTGATGCTGATGGCAAAACAAATCCCTCTGTGCATACCAATTATGACATTATGACCTTTCGTCATGCATCTCAAGGGCACTGGCTGCCTATAATGAGCTTAACCTTAAAAGGTTGATATATTCCATTGTGATGGTTGAATTTTTGTTAATGCTGCTGGAAGCTGAGCGGTCCTTTTGTCTCAGACCTCGAACGACTACTCTAAATGTTGAAGTCTTTAGCTGAGCTCGAAGAATGCTGCATCCCCAGAACCAGCAAATGTCATGAATGAGGATGTGATTTTTTGACCGCCGCGTGGCAGCGTGATTGAAACTGTTTTCCAATATTTACACATAGGCATCTTGGGGCCTGGACATGACTTTAATGAGCCGGTGCTGTAAATCTTTATGGACACAATGTACAAGGCAGGTAGTAAAACACAGAACTCCAGCCCAATATTTACACATAGGCAGGTAGTAAAACACAGAACTCCAGATCCAATGGAAAGACAGACAATGTGTTACTGGAAAGAAGCTAGTTCATTCACATGGAAATGTCTGCATGAATCCTTGTCTCACATGGTTTTAAAAGTAGGGAATGAAAGTGCGGACTATTTCATCCTTTTTTCACGGATACAATTAACAACTGTGAAAAATGCACTGTTATAGTTGCTGTTGTCACTGCAAGGAGAATGTTGTATTACGCTAGTATTTAGCATACGGTAATGTGTTAGTATGCTAACATATTACCACTAGCATGCTACACACTAAAACAAGTTCAACTGATTTATACACATATTACCACTAGCATGCTACGCACTAAAACAAGTTCAACTGATTTATACGAATTCAAAAAGAATGTTATGCTAGCATGCTGTGCTTCAAGCTTTGCAATTTTATTATGGAAACACAGATGTAGATGCAAAAGGATTTAAAAAAGGAGAAATGTTAAAAAAGACTTTTGATGCTCCCTGAGGAAGGTTAAAAGGTCAGCTCTTAGCTTTTTGTAGTAAACAGGAACTTCCTGCAGTCTTTGGTTTTGAATGCATGTGTTCCAAGTGCACTGGTGTGCCAAATTTGATCTTATACTTGTTTGGTGAGAATGACTGTAATGCGTAGTCACTGATTCCAGGCATCTATGTGCAAATCTCCTTCCCTCGTCAAGCGTTCCATCTCTTCACTTACTGAAACACACTCCCCTCCATTTTGGCAATGAGACGAAGGACAAATGCAGTTTTTCTACACCATTAGTTCTGTTTTCAATTCCATCCACAACTTTATTGTCCCTCAAGGAGAAATTCATTTGGCGTCACAAATCTCATCTCCATCAGGAAGTCATGCACAGGCTGGTTAGTGACACAGCTGCTAAGGCTTGTTTGTCTGTGTGCATAGACCTTATTCACTCGCCTGCATTTTCAGAAATCACCGCTGCCATTAATTTGAGGATTCTTTGAATCTCTGGCCACACACAGTATGTTGTTGGTCTCTACAACATGTGGGGCATAACAAACAGTAAGAATATTAACGAATGTGAAATGTTCTGATCTTGCTGTTGTTGTGGAACAGCGTTGCAGTTGGGAGATAATGAGCTCTCAGTGGACGGCGTATCATGTGACCGTGCTAGACAGGTGATACCATGGCAGCGTGAAGACACCAGGGAGCGATGGATCCTGGGCAAACAGAACGTTATGCGTGGAGAAAATTCACTAGCAGCTCCCAACGGTACCTAAAGATGTTTTACATAAGCAAAGAATGAATAAAGGATTCCTTTGTGATCAGGGCACGCCGTTTGCAACAGTTAGCGGGCAGCACAGATCTGTGCGTTGCATTGCAGGTGTACACTTGTGCATGTAATGTAGACGTTGTGATGAGCTCTCAAAGGATGATACTCATTCCATAAATCAATGAAAACACACAGGCATTCTACTGTATGTAGCTAACATTAATAACGGCCTCGCTTGAAAATGACTGAGCCGTCAATATGAGGTTATTACGACGCTGCTTCATTTTTCTTCTGGCTACAACTATCACTCTTAAGGTAAGCTCATGAACAAGCCCCCACTACGACGTCTACTGACTCTTTGTGTGTTGCGTTAAATAGCCGAAACTGGGTGGTAAAAATGGCTGGCATGTGCCCTTAATGAAGCGCGCCAGAAATATGATGACGACTGGGATGATGACAGCGTTGTCCAGGATGATGAAGGTGTTCTCTGTTGTCAAGGAGCTTTACTTGTGCTGCAGGAAAAGCTCATTATTGGATATGGCGTGTCTTGGCTGGCGCTCACTGACTCCCCTGCATATGCATGTGTGTGTGTATGAGCTGCTAAATGAACTCCTCATGGTCTGATTTCTTGAATAAGTATGCTGCACTGAACAACAAACACATGTTGGTAAAAACTATAACTAATTTAGCTTTTTAAATTGATATTTTTAAGCCGTCCTGAAATTCAGCAGTGTAAACAATACCAGTGACGTCCAGCAGGGGACTGATGTACTGGTTTTCCTAAAGATTTTTAAATTAAATAGAACATATTTGGTGGGTGTGGTTAGCATACTAATGGCATAAGCATTCTTCAGGAGAATGGTACAAGCTAGCTAATAAACAGAGCTAACAAAAAAACCTAAACTACAGCTACTTTCTTGACAAGTCTTCGCCTGAAAAGGGGGTAGATTTTTGAAGTTACCCTCATTCTTTGCAGTTCTTTGTGCTGTGTGTGTTGTTTTGTGCTCTCCTGCTGCAACAACCTCTGACGGTCTCCATCCTTTGAGCTGCCCCTGTGCCAGCGTTCTGGGATGCTGTCAATACTCCATTTGAGGTCTCCTCGAGTGCCCAGAGGTGAAGTGTGTTCACACTTGTCATGTTTGGTCTGGTTTCTTTGAGCCAGATCTGACAGCATGTCAACTTGTTTGTTTCTCTTCGGTTCGTCGTCCGTCTTCATAAGTACGTTTTTCTTGTTGTTGTTGTTATTTAGGCAGACGTGGTCGTTTCAGTATTCTGGGTCCATATTCGACTTTGTACAAAGAGCTCTGAACAGTAGGAAGTTGTATTTTTTTTTGCAGCTATAATATGATTTTGTCCCATTGTTGTTGGTGTATTGGGGCAGTTGAGGTGTTTTATTCAGCGATTGCTTTTATAGGGTTGTTTAAACTGATTAGATGCGAGGTTTTGTTTGTTTCAACTGCTCGCTCTCCCTGAGGTTTTATTTCCTCACTTTGTACAAATTTGAGTGGGAAATAAAATTCTCCATGCACTGTTCCTTAAAAACCAGCGTTCTCATTGTTAGTTTAGGGACCAGGAGGGGAAACAGAGCGTTTCACTTTTATGTCGTCCTCCTTCTCTTGACAGAGGTACAAGAATTTGCCCACAATATTGACTCTTGACTCTTATTTATTATTTAGAAGTCCGTGTGAGTTGCTGACCCAGAAACTTGTCAAATAATCCAAATTTATATTTCATATGTTTTTCCTGAATTATTAATTGATAAATTTTTTTGACAGATTTGTTAAAACGAGGGCAAAAATGGATGTTTTGAACAAAATTACTGCACAGTGAGAGAAAAGCATCAGGATTTACTCCATGAGGCATCAAACATTTTATTTTCTCATTTCTCTTTTTTTCCCATTAAAAATGTATTTTCTCATTTCTCTTTTTTTCCCATTTCAATACCAATAACTACATTTTCTCATATGGTTGGATCATTATTTACATTTAATAAAATTTTACATTAATTAAAAATTCAACAAATGGAATTGAGGCCTTCTCATTTTTAACTATTTATGTGAATTTATGTGTCCAAAAAAACAGTTACATTTAACATATTAGTCAGAAGCCGTGTTCTCTTTTTCCATTTTTAACACGACTCAAAAGTCCTTTACTGGATTAAGTCCTAACAATATCCATGCAAGTGCATAACTGCGTTGACATTAGTATGGATGTACGGTTCTCCCCACTGATGGAATGGGAGTCAGTGGCAGCCTTAGATATGCTAATTGGACAGTGAGTTGACAAGGACTCAACCATCAGGCTGAATAATGAGCCGCAGCTTTGAAGATCTGCTGCCTGTGAAGAGAGAGCAACAGTGAGACGCAGGTCACGGCGAGGAATTACCCAGTATGTTTGTGTGTTTGTGAGCTTTGTGTTCGGTTGTTTCCGTCAAGTGAAAGGTTGTGTCGGTGTCCCAGTGTGGACATGCACGCTTTCTAAGGCCGTTGTTCGGGTGTCATTAGGGTGAAAACCTCCAACAGGTGAAGCTTCACTACAAAATGTCAGTTTTATTTTACAAGGAAGAAAACCTATGTTTCATTCTCATAACAATGACATATTTACATTTCCTGCAGGCTTCAGAAAGAGGTTTATTGGCCCAAGGGCTGAAGGAGCAGAAACATTGACAAGACTCTTAGAGGATCAAGTAGTTCTGCTAGTTATTTAAGGGCAAATGTGTCTGAACTTAAACTTCAAAGTTTTCTGACACACATCACCTTCACAATGTGGGCACATTTACAATGCCTGGTATTTTTTCTTCTCAAAGATTTAAAATATATCTGCTATATATCTCCGTCGTCGCTGCCGGGACGCAGGTCTATTTTACCTTGTGCTTTCAACGAAATATTTTATGGCTTTGCAATTTTCTCACCTATCATATTTTATTTCCTTTTTTATATGGGCCACTGCCACAACACAGGAAACAGATGTGACTCAAGGGCCGATTGGGTGATATAACAAAAGTGTAGAAAGTGATCAGATGTATGACTGTTTATTTCCCAATAATGGGAATGTTGGATTTACAGAGGCACAGTGGATCCGGCAGCACTAACTCATGACTTCCTGTGACCAGAGCAGCTTCACTCATCCCATAAACACTTCATGTCGCTCCCTAATTCTGACTTGCCTCGATAATCTGCACTCTGTGTACTTCTGTGTCATTTAATAATACATTTCCTGCTTAGCAGGAGCCGGTGCAGCTGTTACCAGTCTCTGCTGAAGCCGATGCATCCATTACTGGGTGCTTTTTTTAAAAGTTGTTTTGTTTTGTATGACCTTGGGGGCCCTTTACGATGCGTGGGTGCATATTTTCTGTGCCATTATAGGGCTGCTGCAGCTTTGTGTCCTAGACACGCAGAGACTGAGGTCAAAGGCAAACCTTAGTGAAGTGATTTTGCTTCTCACTCCGCTCCTTTTGCGATTCATAATGAATTTATGTGTTGTTTTTCGCCTATACGGCTGCAGCGAACTAAAACGTGCAGCACATCCGAGATTTTAAAAGGGGAGCAGCAATCTGGTGGCCATAAATAATAGACTAATTTGGGTCTTTCATAAGCAGAAAACTCTCATTCTGGTTTCTTCAATTCCTGCCGCACACACACTCTGCCCCATTAGCTGCAGGTGATCAGTTAATTAAATTGGGACCTCAAGCAAAACATTACCGGTGGAATCCAGAGAGAGGAAGTAGGAGTATACTGTGTTCTTTTAAGATTCCTTTTTATCCCCATCCCCATGATAACTATATTGACAAATTTAGGTTTTATTAACTCCACATTTTCACTGTCAACACGGCTTTATTTATTGTTATGTGACAAAGACGCATTACCACTGAAATACACACACGAGAGAGTTGTTAAAATCACTAAATGGAACACCACTCTATATCTACAATTACAAAAACAAACCAGAAGTTAGTCATTTATACAGTCATATAAACATGAATGAACAAAACATAAATGTGACGGTGTTTTTTTTTAGTTTAATTAAATTTATTCAAATAATAACCCTGTCTGATAAATAGATAAATGTATTATTTTTATTTGTCCAGCACCTATTTACACTGCTTCACTTCATTTCACTGTGTTCAGTACATCACAGCAGCAAACCCTTGACAAAAGACACATGACCACAGAGTGCGTTAAAAATAATTCATGTTAATTGAATTCATCACATTAGATGTGGTAATTTCCTGAGTTAAATCTGTAATGTGGGCTTTCATAGATCATTTTACTGATAATTTAGTTTACCCATAATTAATGATGAACTAATTTAAAGTGGAAAAAAAACCCATCACAATTTAGTGGTGCTTCCTGTGACCAGGAAACGGTTGAAGTCTGGCTCTGTTTTTTGTTGTTTTCAGTTTGACTTCAGCAGCACATTGCATGTATGGATTTTCCTTACCGGAAAAGTCATGTTTGCTCTCAGTGGTGTGAATTTGAAATTCCAGCACAAACATTGTTTATTGCTTCATAACAAGGATGGAAGGGTGGCCTGTGGCTGGGAATGTTGTTGCACCCTGTCAGGTTTTCCTCTCTGTTTTTCCGTACTGTTGGGAAAAGACATAAAGTATGAGGTAATGAGCCGTCCTAATTTCAGCATCCTCCAGCATTACGCGTGGCTCATACGGAGATGCCACAGTGTCTCCAGACTCATTTATATTCAGGGCAAAGCATTAGATCATTTGAGTGACAGGTGTAGAGTTCAGCCTCAGATATTATATTTTCACTTGTAAAAATGTAACCAGGCCGGTGCAGCCGCAGTGTGCAGTGAGCTGTGCTTCATTCTTTGTTCCTCATCCTCATCATGTGTGTAAACAGGTCTTGGTACATGTGTGTGTGTGTGTGTGTTTGTTTATTGTGTGGAAGAGGAAGGGAAGTGTGAGGGAGTAAGTGCCAATCTCCCCCATGATGCTTTGCCATCTGTCCTTTTCACTTGCATGTGTGTGTGTGTGTGTGTGTGTGTGAGTGTGTGAGTCCTGTGGGTGTGCGAGGGTTTGCGACCGACTACAGGGCCTAGGTCACAGATAACATCAGGTAGTGACAGCATCCGCCTCTCCGTTCATCTGACTAATACACAGTTTTGTTTTTTAAACTTTTCAACTCCAGTTTTGTACGTAACTCTACGCTGCCTGTTTTTAACACGACACACTGTCGTCGCTAGCTTGTACTTACACGACAGTGTGATAACTACAGGAAGTGGAACCTCAGCTACCTCAGAGTGGAAATTGAAGCCATTGACAGATGGGACGAGGAGCTTAGATTACCGTCTGGATAGAGTTGGCTGCTTAAACATTCATATCAAACCACGTCCGTCAGAATCAAGTCAAGAATGTATGCTTGATGAGTTTGGACTCTCCTGAGAGCAACGGACAGATACAAATGTATGTGACTGCTTGCAAAGGCGTTAGGTTTATGTTAACTGTAACTGTATCATGTTGCTTTGCACTTGTAACTATATTATGAGCGATTACAGGCCAATAGGTGCCATATTCAGTTTAGTAACAGCTCGGTAGTACTCTCCAAAAGCAGTATCTGTTACCTACTGTTACATAGCTGACGGCTCATTCCAGCCATAATGTTGCTTTTGAAACTTATTTGTGTCTTCAGACAGGAGTAAGTATTTTAACCGCTGAATCGTTATTTTTAGGATACTAAAAATAGGGGGAGGCATTGAATGGGATTTGTTGAATCTTGTATTTTTTTGTATCCCATAGAATTTACACAGTAACCTAATTAACTTCTTACATTCAAGACAATACTACTTTCTGTTAAAATAAATTATGTTGAATACAATAATACAAACAAGTGGAAATGCATGCACCCCCCGCCCCCCTAAAGTTTCGTGGGTCATTTATCAAAAGCAAAAATCCACAATGAGCACAGTGCTCCAATCAGGTGCTTCGTCTTACAGCTAGCAGGTTGCTGCAGGAAACAGATCCGATCTGTCTTTGAGCGCTCCTAGTTAGTTGTCATGGAGACAGGCCTTATGAGACCATCTCAATCCACTCGTGACCAAAAGGCATCACGGGTAAAAGGGGAATTGGTTGGGGAGGTTGTGTTGGTGTACAGCAATGGGGGGTGGAGGGGGGGGCGGGGGGTTGTATAGGAAAAACAACAAGTCATCTTCGGAGAGACCCGGCACAGTGGGAGCAGGTTAGGTGCCACCTAAACAGTGTTATTTCATCAGCCTGATGGAGCACAATAACTGGTGTGCATTTCACCACCTGAGCTACCATGTCATTATATGCTGCCCTGCAATAAATGGCTGATACATCCCCCATCAATCTATCTGTCCGGCTGACCATCTGTGTTGTTGTCACCCTGAAAAAAAAAGGTAATAAGACCAACACCCCCTGTTGTCTCTCTGGGTGATTAGGGAGAGAACGTTGTTTATCTGTGAGGGGGCTGCATGGGCCTGAGTCACGAGGAGATGTCTGCACACGAAGCCATCAATCTGTGGTTACATCTTCATTAGTGCATGGGCGGTTTTAACGTACGTGTCAGGAGAGAGAAAACATTAAACACCATCAGAGGACAAGCACGAGCATGCCCTGTGAGTGCCCTGGTTTGTTGCCCTTTTCCCTGTATCCGTTTTGGCTGCTCCATCAACTCCCACGGCTGTAGGATGTTCTACGTAATCCCTTTGTTTGAACCGTGTCAAAGGACCAGCATCAGCTGGAACAGCTGCTGCAGCGCAGCCGAGGGACGGAGAGATCTTGGAACCAAGCAGAGTTCAGAGTGCGAACAGGAAGCAGGGATGTGAGTGGGAGTTGGTCACAAAGGAGACGGCTTTGATGGGAATGAAGTTAAAGGGTGATTTTGGTTAGTGTTACTTCACAGCTCTGAATTCAGAGGTCTGTGAATGTTGTCATTAAGAGTAGGTGAGAGGACATATTGTCAAGCACAGCAGTTCAGGAGAAAATGACATTGGTAATCTTATGATTGTTTGAGGTCAGAGGTCAGGAACATAATCACATTAAATTAGTTTTCTTCTTTTTTTTCATTTGTGTACCAGACAACTACTAGTTGTGGTTGTTATATTTTGAGCAGTTTTGATCCAACCACATAAACTGTCAGTGTTTAAGTTGTAATTGTCCTTCTGCTTTGTTGTGGTAACGATACTTATAGGGCTCAACCAGACGAGGTTTATGGTTGATGTCATCCACCGTCATTTTTAACGGACAAGAGGAGTGGGGTGGAGAAAAAAAGCAAAGGAAAAAGATAAGGACTGATGACAGAGAGGTAGATTTCAGGAACACAGAAACTGATACTGGACTGAGACAAGGTATTAAGGTGGAGGACCAGGGCCTACGGTGGAGGTAGAGCAGAGCGGGAGCTTCGTCAGCAGGTGAAAAACAACAGGGAGGGCTGGATAAACTGATAATGATAGCTAGGGTTAGCCTGAGGTCACAGTGAGATACAAAGGCCTCGGCAAATCCAGCTGCACAGGACAGTGGAGGCAGACACCGAGGAGTACCTTAATGTTTCAGTGGCTGTGTGGCTCCACGCAGAGCAGTATCCCTAGTTAGATTAACAGCAGCAAATTGAGTTTCTGTAAGAGGGGAATTTACTTAACATGCTGCCAATGCTGCTTGAATGAGCTCTGATCAGATTTTTCTTATCACATTGTTCAATTGAATAGGCGGACGCTGAAAGCTTTTCTATTCAACGTCTATTACACAGAGCGTTGGAGATAAGGCGGGGGCAGAGTGGCGAGAAAAAGGAGCCCGGATCAGATCGTCGGCCATGTTTCTCAGATGAGCTATTTTTAGTGTAGGAGCTGGCAGACAGTAATGTGTTTGAGCAGGTCATTAGCTAAATAAGTGGTCGGAGGAGTCTTTGAATATGTAGCTCAGTAGAAATGCCGCTTTCGTTTAATGTCGAGTAAAGCTACTCTATTTCTGGAGAGTGTCAGCGCTCAGTGTGTGTTTACGGCATGTGCGCATATTTATGTGCTACTAACAACATCCGCTCTCACCTGTGAATATGTAGTGTCTTCCTCCGAGCACGTGTGTTATGGTGGTGCTCGACTGGGGACGTGCGTGTGTGATATATTGTAAGTACATGTTCACAAAGGATCTCTTTTTCATTTGGCCTCCCCATCTGCATTCTGTGTGGCCGAAGGGTAGGGGGTCGGAGGGGATCGGGGTGGGCTCAGTAGGACTGAGGAGTTATTGACTGCCAGACAGGGAGCTTCTGCAGAGCATGTCTAAATCTCTGTAAGCAGACAGAGCTGAATTATGTTGAAACTTCCAGATGTGTTCTGCTGGCCGTGTTTACTTGAGCAAATAAAGCAAAATACTGATAGAGACCCCCTCGCCCATCTCCATCCCCTCACCCTCCTCCTCTCCAAAGTGTGGGGATTAACTGCAGAGTGAACATCTCTTAAAAGAGCAGTTTGTGATGCATTTGTTGTGATTGAATTTCTCTACACTCCTATTGACCCCTCCCACCCCGTCTCCCCCGTCTCCCCCGCTACCCAATCCTCTTTTGTTTTAGTGTTTTTTCATTACTCCACCACACTCTGGATGTATAATTGCATTAACACTTAACACGCCAGCAGGGCAGTGAAATGTTGAACCATAAGAAGGAATTAGGTCAGAACTAAAATGGAATTATTGGGATGTCAGAGGATGAGAAAGACACTCTTAAAAATGTATCACTGCAGCTCATTTCACGGCTCACTAAAAGGGAGACTTATTAACGCAGACCCAGAAAGCTGAGAACTGTTTCTGTCTGTTTCTTGTCTTGTTTGCTGAGGTCTAGCTCTATTGTCCTGGAATTGGTTCAGTCAGAACTGGTCTGCCTGTAATGTCATTTTACCAGTTCTCCGGCCAAATAAAAAGTCCTACTGTAACACATCTTGAATAGCCTTTATCCAGTAATGGTGCAGGGACTTCACAGTAACCATTTTGTAAGCAGAGCAATGAGTGGCTGTTGAAGTCAAATCTGTAGATGAATTATCATTCCTGATCTTGTGTTTCTCTTCTCCGTCTCTCAGCAGAGTGCCTATCTCTGTTGAGTGAAGCCCCATCTGAATCTACAGTATCTCCAGCCAACCACAACCGGTGCCAGCCATGCATCTGCCCAGGACAGGTGGAGTTCTGGACCAGTCCAGGAGGCCTTTCAACGGACTCAGCCTTAGTCCCTCTTCCTTGCCTATGCTGCTGCTGTCAATGATCCTGCTCTCCTGCCCCCTCAGCAGCGTCTGTGGACCACTAAGTATGACCAACAACAGCCTTCCTTCGTCTCTCCTCTTTGTCCTTCCTTCAGTACTTCTAAGTGAAAAAACATTTGGTATTTTCACGTGGACCATATCTTTCTATCCATACATCTGGTCTGTGAATTTGGACGTCTTTCCAAATTAATAGCTTTTTCTTATATACATTTTTCACAAACAGAGATTTTCTCATTCATTTAAAAACAAGCAAGAACAAATTCCAATCTACATTCAATGACTTTAATTATAAAACCTGACATTGTATTACATGACTGTGTCAGTAATGTGTGTGAGTAATGCCAGGTTGTCAGTACATCAGCTCTGTACTGTGGTGTTGATGTGTTCTGATAACCCGGCAGGTTCCAAGTGTGTTTCTCATCATCTCCTTGATTACAACATTTCCTGTCTCACCATTTGACACAAATACACACACACACACAAATTGAGGCCACATATCCATAATAAGACTGACATCATGGTTGAAACATTTGTTCAGTGGAAAGTCAGAAATACACACACGCACAAAGTATTTCATTTGAAATGTTGTGAGATTGAAGCTCTCAGTTCTCTGGAACACCTACAGCGTGGTCTGCAGAACAAACATCTCTTCTCTCCCTGTCTCGGTCGAACCATCAGTAGAGAAAAAATAGGTATACTGACAGTTATGTCTTTTCCTTCCATCACGGCTTGTGTTGTGTCCTATTGTGAGGGAGTGGGGGAAAAACAGTTATTGCAAACCTTAAACCAGCATCTCTACTCAAATGTGTTTAAATTGCAGTGAGGGGCACAAAGAAAACTAATTAAAAATGAAATTATTGCCATTTAAATATCCTCTGTGTATTTCACAGTTCCTCCAGCAGATGTGAAACAGCTTAATAGTTTGTGCTTACGGCAAACCAAAACATTTAGGAATTGCACGTCATTATGTTTTCAAATATTTATAAAATAACTCATGTTTGGCTTTTGCTATATTTAAACCATTGTCATTTAAAACTCATATGTTGGCATACAGTTTATTTAATCTATTTCTTTTCTTTTTCACAGCTACACCGCATGTTTAATGTATTATTGTCGTTCTATTGCAGATGATTTTTGGTTGCAAACATTTTGCTGCCGCATGAAAATAGATCTCACAGCACAAACAGGAAGAGATGCATTATCAAACATGCTGAAAAAGCCTTGTCAGACCACAGCTAGTAGCACTTAATATCTTAGTTAAGCCTTTTACAGCAAATAAGGAAGCAGTTAAACTAATCCCCCCCCCCCAAAGGAAAGCAATCTAAACAGACAAATGAAACTTTTATTTCTTTAGCTTGACCTGGGGTTCAAAATATTTTTCTTTCACAATGTGTGCTAATTACACCGTGCACCATAGCTGTCAATCACGGGGGCCTAGCACAGCAGCAGTCTGCCAGTCATTAACATAATTACAGATTACAAATCAGTTTCATTAAAAAACAGATTGGTCTGCAGATCTGCAACAAACCTGCCTGGTTTAGAGGAACAGAGTGAAACATGCTATTACTGTCAAGATCCGGAGCTGTACATTAGTCCCTCATTTTACCAGGCAGTTTTCTCAAACCCTCGGGAGATAAAAAGGGTCTGTTCAATGCAGAAATCATCCAGAGTGGATGCTTTGCAGGGGTTCTCCCCGACTTAGTGCCGAGGCTTAAGTTGTAGCTTTGCCCGTGGGGTCCGTTTTGCTAGAGGATTGGTGCTGAAATGCGTCTACAAAGAAAACAGAAAATATTTTGAATTCAACATACAGCTGTCTCAAGCATTGTTCAGGAAGAGGCACGTGGAATTTTATAATCCCATTAGATAAGGGAAACGGTTTTCAGCTGTGGTGTGCTTTTCACCCAATGTTCACATTTTTATATTATTGGCAAGAGTAAATCTCATTTTGCTCCATTCTCTCTGTGTGCCTCGCTGAGAGTCTTCCAGACAGGATATATTGTACTCCTGGGTCTTCGAACTGTGGGTATAAATGTGTCTTTATTAGCAATAAGGTGCCATTTTGCTTTATTCTGTGGAAGCTTATGAAAAAAGAATCATCTTTTTGCCTTTTACTTAGATCTGTTTTACATATAACTTGCATATGTAATGTCACATTAAAATTAATCACTACAGGGAGGCTAAACTGGACAGCAATTTGTTATTTGTGTAAAATATTCATGTATTTTTTAAGGCTGTCAAACAGTTAATCTAATTAATTACAGTAGTTTTGGATTAATCATTATTATTAATGATTAATCGTGATTGAAATTTAGCATTAATCATGATTAATCAGATTCGGGCTGTCAATCCTTCCAAATTAGATTCAGATTACTCATGCTTCTTATGTTAAATATACCAATTATATTCTAATTTTATTTTTTAATTAAGCTCATTATATACACCTGTAACAGCTTACGTCCCACGTCCACTAGCAGTCACTCCAACCAAATCTGTAATTTGCAGTTTTACTAACTCAATATTAAACTTCATGAGGGAAAAACAAAATATTATAAGGTAAGATAATTATATATATTTATCTGCTCTTATAATATGTCAGTATGATTATAAAATTATAATATTGTTATTGCGTCCTGGCGAGCAGCTGGCAGGGCTCGAGATGAAGTGGGAGGTCTGCTGGACCCAGGGCTGTTAGTCCTCTGCTAACAGTTCTGCCTACGCCGAGTTTTACTTTAATGACACCTTGCGTAACTTTCAAATGACGGTTTCTCTTAAAGTTATGTTCCCATTTTTAATGGAATGTTTACGTTTGTGATTCTCAGCTGTTGCAGGTGATTTGTGTTTACCGGAAACAACGCCGAACGTTGCGACGCACATGTTGGTTTGCATCGTTGCGGAAGTTACAACTTCATATAAAACACAGTATTAGACAAAAGTCTTTTAAGTGCAACTGCAACAAGCCAGACGTATCACCTGCAGTCAATGCTTAGAAAAACGCATACTTGGCATTAAAATCATATTTTAGGTGTTAGCTGCTGTGAAACAAAAACATTTTCCCATAGTTTGTGTAAATGTCATTGACTTTGATTAGAGCAGTGGTGCTGTTATGCAACTGTTAGTAGATGGAGGGCAAAATATTTTACATACGATTCCTGTCATTCTGGTCATGCATTAAAATACATTCTTTAAAAAAAAAAATCTGATGAAAATTCACAAATTAATCAACACAATTAATTCATTAATTTTCAGAGCCCTAAGTCAAAATGTACATGTCTTGATTCACACCTGGGATCCTCTTATAACAGGTCCAATCCTCTTACGACCAGGCCTCGGGCTGCCCATGAAAAGCATTAAACTGAAATTCAGTGCCACGAAAATTCTCTTGTGACTTATCTGTAAGTCCCAGCTCTGTCTTTGGAAGCAACTGATTTAGAACATTCAGGGTAAAGCCTTTACAGATGCACAAAAGACAGCAAACACAGACAGAAACACTGTGGTTTTGTTGTTATGTAGCGGCCGTTAAAGCTCCGTAGTGACAATCTTCTTTTTTTTTTACGTCCTATAGATTAACGACGGTGAACAGATGATATGCCGTTCTCTCTTTATCATTCTCGTTGTTTATGCCGTGTCTTCGAAGCATAAGTGAATCACCATAGCAAGACCTCACCCATCCAGACCTAGGGGAGGTGGGAGGAGGGATGCAGGTTGCTATGGTAAGGGTCATCCTGACTTCACTCAGATGGATTGCAGCAGTGCTGTAGCTGAGGAGTTAAACGTGGCTCCATGGCAACAGGCCACAGACAGATAGCGAGGGGTGGGTGCATGAAGTTATTTGATTGATCTGACTCAGCCACTGTGAAAAATATAGGTTCACTTCTCTTGGCTCAATATCGGACTTGGAAATTACTGCTTTCTCGTGGAGGGCAAGTACTGCACTTACACACTCTCTTTTCATATATAAACCTGTGCCTGGCTGTGAGAGATGTTTAACCAAATGTATCAGAATCATTGGGAGACCACCAGAACCTGCAGGTGTGACTGCACCACTGGTGTTATGAGTGTGCCAGCAGATCGGGGCACATTTTGTTATTATGACACTTAGGCAACGTGTAATGTGAATCTGGAGCCAAAACCTTACCCACCTGTGAAACTCTTATGTGTCCTGACAGCTTGTGCTATAAGCAGGACAAGGGTGGTCTGCCAAGGAGAGAGCAAGGAGAGAAAAGGAGAGGCAGAGGCGGACTAGGAAAGAGAGAGAGAAAGAGAGACATAGAGAGAGATGTTCCTCTAAAGCCCAACCCCATCTTTTATTTATGACCCACAGGAAGTCCTTCACAGTGTCCTTTAGATGATACCCAGGAAGTAAGCACAACACACAGTCATCAGAGCACAAGTATGCCTGACCAGTCACTGACACAGGATTGGGGAGTTGTCAGTGGGGGAGGGAATTGCGAGTAATGGAGTTGATGATATGTTAAAGTTCAAATATGTTTTCTCATATTCTTTTCTTCTTCTTCTTTTTCTCCCTTTTACCCCTCCATCCTCCCTCCCTGCCTCAGCCCCCCCTAGGTTCACTAAAATTCCCACAGACCAGATCGGCGTGTCAGGGGGTGTGGCCTCATTCGTGTGCCAAGCCATTGGTAATCCCAAGCCTGTCGTCTACTGGAATAAGAAGGGCAAGAAGGTCAACTCTCAGCGTATCGAGGTGGTTGTCACAGTGCACAATGTCACTTCTTTCTGTAACAGCTTAAAAAACGTACTGAAAAAACAGAAATATAGAAATATATACATACTTATATAGGTCCAGCTTTTATCTGTGCTCATAAATTAATCATTGAGGTACAAATAATGTTGTGTTTATCTCAGCATGAATTTTAAATTTATCTCAGCTCCTTCTGAATTTAAAGCATGTGTCAAACTAAAGGGCCATGGACCAGATTTGGCCCATCAAGTCATTGAAAGTGGTCCTTTTACTGCTCTTCACTCTTCCCTGCAATTAAAACTTCTCTCAATAGTAATATATAATATTAATAATAATATTATAAAAATGATATTTTTTTATTATTATTTACTTAAAGAACTTAAATGATGTAATGTCAATTTCTAGACCAGAAAGATTAGGTCGTTATAGCTAATGCTTAATATTTCTTAGCAGGATATGGGAAATAAATAAACCTAAAACAAGAGACAGTTATTTTTCAGGATATAATAGAGTAGATGCATTTATAGTTTTCCACTTTCAACTGCCCCTTTGAGGGCAACAGTAACGCTGATATGGCCTCAGGTGAAAGTGAGTTTGACACCCCTAATATAAACGTTTGCCTTTCAAATCATCTAGTAAATTACATTAGTACAATTAGATACCTACATTCTGTAACCTTTATACTTATTAGCAATTAAAATAGAGTGAATCACATTTAGCTTTTAAATGCTGGGCAATTTTCCAAACAATCCTGCAGACATGGGTCTTAATATTTTATATTTACTCCAGATGTGGCAGGAAATATGGAGTAAATCTGTACAACAGAAATTCTTATCTCTCACCATTTGAGATGGGCATGTAGAAACCAGTGCTGCAGCTCAGTAGGAGCCTGTGTGTAGAATGAGAGTGTGATGACTTAATGCTTTAGAGAAATTGCCTTTCAGTCAGAGGATCCACCTTCACTGCTGGTAAGTTTCTCTCCGACAGAAATGGTGACAGACACTGACTCGCTGCCAGCTCCGGGATCATGTGTTCAGGTAGATGTTCTGACCTCCAAAGTCTCTGCAGAGGAGAGAACGTGAAGCGGGCCAAAGGCCTTTGAATAATTTTAATGAAATCACCCCTTTTTCTTCCTCAGAAAAAAAAATCAATCAGATTACTCCTGAATCCCTAAATTATTAACCCATACTATATTTATATTTTAATCTAACATCACAGACAGCAAAGTCTAGCACACACTATCCTTACTTCTACAATAAACTGTTTTGAAAAAAACTCAACCAACATAAGGCTTTACTACAGCAGCTGGTCAACAAACAAACGTCATTCAAATTGCAAAATTATTTAAGTATTTAACAAAATTAATCCACATGACTTGATTTTCCTGATTAGGTCATGTAAACTTTTTTCAAAGAAAAGGTGTTCTTTTTTTTATCATGTTATGCATCGTGTTCAGTTTTATTTACTCAGTTTTATTCGTGATTAGAGCTGGTGCATTGAACTGACTTTTACTAGAGTAACAATGTTCTGTTTTGTTAAAGTGTTATTGCAACAGTTTCTTCCATCTGATAAGATTCATTTTCTGTAACAATTCTTCATGCTTCTGATTTGGAGGATTTGGACAGACCAGATTAGTGTTATACAATTGCAGTAAAAGCCTTATGTCAGGTAAAAAATGTTATTGTCCCTGTAGTAATGCTCGTCTTTTCTCTGCTGTGAATAATGTGTCTCCCGGCGGCTGTGTGGACGTCCAGACCATAGAGTTTGATGAGGGTGCAGGTGCTGTGCTGAGGATCCAGCCGCTGCGTGCTCCTCGAGACGAGAACACCTACGAGTGTGTGGCTCGCAACAGTGAAGGAGAAGTGTCAGTCACTGCAAAGCTGGCCATTATTCGAGGTGAGGACACACACACACACACACCTACTACTACACATGTCCATTTTCTCTGAGTGGTGTTAACTCTTCACATCAGCAATCTCATCATGTCATTTCTGGTCTGCTGTGCTGTCACTTGTACAATGTGACAGCAGGTCTGTGCCACACCCTAACAACTAGCAATGGCTTGATCCGATACTCAGCATCACTATCGGTCCAATATTGGTCAAAATGTCAGGATCAAACACCAAACAAACAACAATAACTCATTCGATCCATTAACTAAACCCAAATCCTCAAGTTAACTTTGTGCAAGATGCTGTACACAGGAAGACCATCGTCTCAACAACGTCAGCATGTGGCATGTTGGAGGAGAAAGGAATGTATCTGATAGATTTAGTATCGCCAGATACTTCAAGTTGCAGTATTGGAATAGGTATCGTACATGGAAAAGTTGACGAGTGCTTTAGCTTCAGACAGGGCAAGCTATTCAGCCATCCCGTTGATGAGTGCTTTAGCTTCAGACAGGGCAAGCTACTGTATCAGCCGATGGATATTTTAGCATCTCATCTTGTTGCAACCACTGTGTCTTTTTGCCAGAATCTGGGTCTTTATCCTTGAAAAACACTGCCTTCTAGCTTTGAAATGCTCTGATCCTAAGTTGAGTGTGGACACAAGTATTATGGGCTGTGAACACTGGCCACTGGCCCAGCACAGCAGGAAAGGACACAAAATAAAGCAAGGGCTTATCTCTTTGCTTGTACATTAAAATCAGGGGATTAAAGCTGGAGTGGTTCAGACTGGCCATTCTCTGCCAAGGGGACATTGAGGAAGAAAAGGAGAAGGAGAAAAAGATGTCAAAAAAGAGGGCAATGGCAGGTTGAACATGGGGGCAGGTCGGGTAACACAACACGATGGCATGAAACAATAGAGATAAAGTGGGATGTTGGAGTGGTGTGGAGGTGCAGGAGATGGATGAGGATTGGGGAGTTGGCAGAACTGTGTGTGAGGCAGAAGGCCTGGTAGCCCTGGGAATAGACTCCTGTCCATCTGTTACCCTGGCCCATCATCGCTGCAAACACAGCCCCCATCCAAAGCACATTACCACATAAACTACACCTCCAGGGCGACCCTGGCCGGTGTGTGCGGTGGTGTGTGTGTGCCTGCCTCCTTCTGAGGTCTGCTCACCATGATGTCTCCCGTCCCCTTGGACACCGCACAAGCTGCTGTCTTAATTTCCACTTAATCAACTGA
Source organism: Cynoglossus semilaevis (assembly GCF_000523025.1). NCBI lineage: Eukaryota > Metazoa > Chordata > Actinopteri > Pleuronectiformes > Cynoglossidae > Cynoglossus > Cynoglossus semilaevis. The sequence continues at coordinate 1,717,275 of NC_024326.1, forward strand.
TGTGTGTGTGCAGTAAACTGATTATTGGACTGCAGTGATTGACAGCAATATCCAACACAAATCAGCAGCTATATTGGGAGTGTAACTGGACATAACAGCCTCATTTGTAAAACAAGGGGAAATGAAAACCCAGCAGGGTTTTTAGATCAACAACAATGGATGACATTTATGTTTCCCAGTGACACACAGAGAAGGTTTTCAAACACAAATGAAAAATATTTATTTTATTTATATGAAATAACCACTGTTATTCGCTTGACATTTCACCATTGAGTGTATTATTTTGCCACCATTTAGCCCGTTACCTGTTGACAACATACCAAATATTTAATGACCACATCAGAAGTACAGTGGTATCTTTCTGTCTGCACACCCCTCCGTGTTTCTGTGTGGTAATCACTGTCATCAGTCACCTGTGTCCTGTGATTACCAGTTCATCAGTCTAACTCGTGTCATTCATTTGTGTGTATTATTCCTCAGTTCCTGGTTCAGTGTTTTTGCCTGGTTCATGTGAGTTCTGATTATTTAGATTTGGACTTCAGTATATGAATAAACATTCTGCATCTGATAAGTATCTCCTGAGTGCTGCATTCGAGTCCTGTTTGCTTCCTGATTACAGTAAACATAACGAACTTCAGTTGGTTTTTGATGGCAGTCCAAGTTTTGAATCATCAGAAATCTTTGCCTGCAAAACAGTAGTACTACCCTCTGATAAATACATATATATAAATGAAAAAACATACAACCTGCCTCTGGTTCATAAAATATCGTATAAATGGAAAAACACAACCTGCCTCTGGTTCATAAAATATCAGGAAAAACTATAATATTTATATTGAGGCCAAACATGTTCATAATACATACGCAATTTTAAATATTATAATACCACTGTGTTCAAGCTGTGTTGTTGTGGAAAAATTCTTTGAAATTTGAAATTCTTTAATTTATTTTAAATCCTCCACTGTCCCTAAATTTCACAAGAAAATAAGCCAGAGTTTATGTTCAATCAGATAAACATATTTAAGAGAATCAGTGTGACTGTTCTGCATAACGATTGTAAAATGATAAATAGTGCCGTTAGTCTGTTAGCAGAAAAAGCACAAGCTCGGAGAAATAATGGGACATTTATCTCTAAGTGCTTCACTCACGATATTGCTCTATTACTGAACAATATAAATGTAGTGTAATGCTTCTTGCCGTCTCCCCCCAGCCGTTCATCCCTGCGTGTGCTGTGTTTTTTAGTGTAATTCACTGTGATAGCTCATGGTGTTGAAGATTGCTCTTAAGTGCACAAAAGTGTGTAAAAGTTGCGTTTGGGTCAAATTGTGTTAAAACACAGTTTGTGGGATAAAAGGTCTGTCATCTGATGCAGAAAGGAGGCTTTCCATTATTGACCAAATCCTGCTTCTGAAGAGTCTTTGCAGCCCCATCATGCGCTTCATTTCATCATTTTGTATAATGGTTGACCGACGCTAATAGCAGTGTTGTGCAGTGTGAGAGATTTGTGGTCCGCCACAGGATATGAGCTCCTACTCCTTAGGTGGTCCTAATGGACATAGATATGGTAGGTTATGGTCAGGGAGCTCTTTGTATTTTTGTGCTTTTGCCGTCATTATCGTCCTCCCACATCAACCTCCCCCTCCCAACCTTCTCTTCCCTCTTTTTTCATTGAGTCTAGCAGCCCCACTCAGAGGTGTCTCTGCCTCATTCCGCCTCTCTTGTTTTATTCATTCTTTCATTTTCTGCGTCATCTGTGCCTGACTTTCAACATTGTGTTTATTTTCTCTCTCTCTCTCTCTCTCTCCATCGCTCTCTTTCTATTTTGCAATTTTCAGTCACTACAACCCTTTCCTTCACCTCCAAACTCACTCCATCCATTCCCACTGCGACTGCTCTTTTCTATGGAAAAGCTGCAGCAGTTGTGCTGTTCAGCTTTTCAGAAGGGAATATTTGCCATTTTGCATGGTGAAAAAAAAAAACCTCTGGTGAACGAGAGAATCTCGACTGTGCAGCAGCGTGTCCGTACGACTGCGCGCCTCTGTGAAATCAAAGATGTGAAATACTTCGTTGAGTACATCTGTGTGTATTACTGTGTGTGTGCCTGATTTATGCAGCGTAATCCTGATTATACTTACCTCCTGGTGTCCCAATTTAGGAGGAAGGCAGGCAGGGGGATGGTGGAGGGTTAGAGAAGGATGGTGGAAAAGGAGGAGAAATGTTTTGCCCCTATAGTAAACAGCCTTTATAGAGTGAGATTAGTGATTTCCCTAGGCGTCTGCTGCTTTGGCAGACTGATGGCTCAAGTAGAATTTTGGTCTGGAAACAAGTGAGAGCATCATCTTTGCCTGCGAGAGGATTACACCCCTTGAGTGGAGAACATGCCCTTTCATCACGTATACATCCTTATCTTCCCTGCTCTGGAGTCTCTTCTTTCGTTCCTCCCTCTCAGTCTGTTCTTCATGTATGTGTCTCTGCAGTGTATTATGTGGAGGATTACGGTCTTTAGTGACTTTAGCTGCTGCATCTGGGAGGAGAAAGGGAACAGCTAAGGGACGGTGGGGACTTTAGGCAGGGAATGATCTGCGATGCAAAGTCTGATTCTGCATTGTATTGTGATCTATTATCATAAAGTCCCATTAGCATTTAAAGTGCTCCCCTTCAGGCCTCCTGCAGTCTATAGGAGTCAAAGCATTACAGCCACTGAAGAATGCTGAGCGCTGGCAGATTAATCCTGAATCCGGCTTCCCGAGTTCACCTTCTATTTAGGCCTCTTTCCTGCACTCGGCCGTTTCCTGCTGTAATGAACGGGTAGATAAATGGCCGACCCGTTTCTAACCAGGACAAATGATCAGTAACTGAGTTTGTGAGCGGACTTTTGAGGAGAGACAGAGATAGAAAAACAATCCATGTTTGTTTGTTTGCATCATACGCCTTATGCGTGTGAATTTTCGTGCCAGCACAGTATGTCTGTGTGTGTTTGCCTGTGCACACATTGATTGCATATTTACCCAGATTTGGTTGGCTCCATCAATCGGTTCCAGGCTCCAAGCCCGATTGCCCTTCTGCAAACATAACCAGGCCAAAATGTTCAATATCAACTACTTAATACACACAAACACAGAGCTGGGGGGCGTGCTACTTGCCGCTTGTGCCAAAGTTTCCTCAACGCTGTCGACATGTTCACTGTTTACACGCGGTGCGATTTTCCACAGGCTGTCTTATCAATTTAACCAGGAGATGAAATAAGTGGTACTCTTCCACTGCAATGTTTGTTTTTGATAAATGATTCATTTGGTGAAAAGTGTGATGAAGCAGCGCCTGCAGGATCTATTTCTGGCGGCGGCTGATTCATCCTCAGTCCTGGCTGAATACCTCTGACTCCATGTCCTCCTGTAGGATGGCCTCGTGGACTGTCTGTCTGCATGGCCATCTATCTTCCCGTCTGTTTAATCCGTTCATTCGTATTAATTATTAATTTTGTCAGTGGCGGCCCTGATGACAGTGTGGCTGACTAGCTATATATATCACAGCTGAATTGTTCTGAGAAGCTGATGTGGCTGACAGAGATATTTTTGTGATTGTTTTTTTTTTTTTTTTTTGGAATTTTTACCCTATTTACCTATTTGTCACAAAGCCCATCCTGTATCTAACAATTTAATGCAAGGTCCACTTTTCTATATTTGCAAGACGAACCTGTCAGAAATACAGACACACATTCACACACACACGCACACACAGACATAAGCCTTTGCAGTAATTAGCACTGAGTCTGTGTATAGCTGAAGCTGGCCGGGTGATAAAAAAGAACATCTGAACCCTCTCAGGAGAGAGATGTGAGGTTGGGGGGAGGGCAGAGGGGAGGTAGATGGTGTAGCATTGGGAACTCACCTTTTGACCTGCCTATCAATTCCCTGTGCATCTCTTCTTTCTTTTCCTTCCACGTATCATCAATTGGGGAACCACAACTCCATTCACGTGGATCATTATCATTGATCAGTCTCAGACAGGCTAGGATGAAGGCAGAAGGGGTTACGGTGGTCACGAAGACACACGGGGCCTGATCACCACCTGAGATCACACCATAGACTTTAAATTAGGCCAGGATCTATTTGCATTGCAAATAAGAAAGTAAGGCAGGTCAGTGATGTCACATCACTTCACAGACTAGGCCTAAAGTTATCCTAGCATAACAAATAGTACGTGATTTGTGAAAAGAGACAAAATCATTACTGTATACAGTCTCAACAATGAGATGTCATTTTTTTAATCGATGGTCCTCTAAGCTGCAATAAGGTGAGGAAAATGACAGAACTGCATCGGGCCGCCATGAACCTTCAAGCTTTGACAAGAATATGTGCAAATTCTACATACTTTACTAACTGGTGACTGGTGGTAATGTTCAATAACATTGTTGCATGGTGGAAGGTCATATTGTTTTTGTCTTTAATTTCAGTCTAAATCAGATTTTATTTACCATATTTGCATCATGATCCATGAAGAAAGACCTGAACCCAGTGATCGAGGCTTTTAGAGCCCAAAGTAAATGTGAATAGATATTACCAACTGAGCACTTTCAGTCTATTTCCAGGGCTTTGTTTCTGCAACCAGATACCTCGTTCCATTTTTCTATCGATGTTTCCTAGCTGTAATCAAACATTCAAAAATCTAAAAGCATCCCCACACGCTCATGGAAGTTTTAAATTCTCACTGTCACGGTTCCTCCTCCGTGCTGCATCTGCATGAAGAAAATCAACATCTCTATGTGACATGGTCTCTTCTGTGCTGATGACTGTGTAAAGTGAGAAAGGGAGCAATAAATCCCATCTCCACTCAGGCTCTCATCCTCACAGCAGAGTGTGTGAGACAGATGGTACGTGTCCCTCACGTGCTTAAGTCACAGTAAACTCGGAAAAAGACGCAGGAAAAACAACACACATACACAGTTTCTGTGGTCGCGGTCTGCTTCCGGCCAATGATTTATCAGTGACTTTTAGCAGCTGTTGTGACCTGACAGTTTAAAGAGTTGTCATTGCTATCTGCCTCCATACTGTAGGTAAATGAAATGTGTGATTGTGGCATCAGGTATGGGGGAGGTGTGTCTGTGTCTGTAGCCAGAGACAGAGTGGTGAAAGGTTAAGGAGAGCAGGAAGCAGGAAGGCTGATGGATGCTTGATTACACGTCTGGCCATCTGGACCAATGTCATGGAGATGCTTAATCCCATTCACTGGAGAAAGTGTATGTGTGTGTGTAGGTTGCGGGTGTATGTGCGTGCATGAGTGTATGTGCTAATATTCATTTTGTTGCAGAGTCTAAACTGTGTTGGTTTCTCATCTGCATATGTGTTATTGTTCCTCCTTATATAACACCTTGCACCAAACTTGTGAAAATAATAATAAGAGTCAAGCTGTTATGGATAGTTCTACGGATACTGGATAGAACATACACCAAAGTCACGTGCACACACATTCATCCACTGCCTTCTAAGCATTCAGATGCATCCAGACACAAACAGGCACATCCCTGATCGGCCTCTCTAATCATTGGTACATTTTAACAATTACAGCTAACAAGTCCTTATTAGCCCCAGTGCCCTGCCCCTCCTCTTGATCCCGGCGTCTAATTGCTGCTGCTGCTTCTGAGGAGCTCTCTGCATAGTTATTAGATAGGAATCATTACCAGTTCATAACACAGACCGACAAGACACACACATGGTAGAAAAACCTGCAGCTCACTGCCACCAAACACCTGTGTTTCTATGTTAGGAACCCTGTGTGATTCGGTGTGTGTGTGTGTGTGTGTGTGTGTGTGTACATATCAGCACCTTGGAGAACTCCTGCTGATTAGGCGGTATGTTTATACTGCTGGAGAAACAGCCTGTCACACACACACACTAAAAGTGACTCTTCTCCTTCCTGCCTACTACATCACCTAATGCTCCACTAGAAAGGACATGTTAGAAATATACACTGGGTATTGTTCATGAACTGTACTGTAGATCAACTTCTGCAGTGTCTCTTTAAATGCTCCAGTCCATGAGTTGAGTGCACAATAGTACAGCAGTACAACAGTGATGTTATGTATAGATCAGTCAGACCTTGTGTACATCAGTGATACATTGAAACAAGTCATTTGTCACAACCAGAAAAGCTGGAGCAACAACAACAACAACAACAACAACAAATCTGCTTTTACCACAATATTGTATTATTATAATGGTTTATTCTTTTCTCAAGACATGTTTTTTTTCTTCATCTTTACAGAGGATCTGCTGCCATTCGGCTTTCCCAGTATAGACATGGGTCCCCAACTGAAGGTAGTGGAGCGAACCAAGACAGCCACCATGCTGTGTGCTGCCAGTGGTATTCCTGACCCAGAGATCTCCTGGTTCAAAGACTTCCTGCCTGTGGACCCCAGCCTCAGCCAGGGGCGCATCAAACAGCTCCGATCAGGTAAGATGGATGATAACTGTGTGTAAAAGCATTTCATTTACCGGGGGAACATTTAGGTGCATCTAAGGAATAGCAGGGCTGTTGTGCTGAATGTACTTTTTATTATGTTTGTCTTCAGACTGCAGTGATGCATTCTCATCACTGTGTTTATTTACATCCTCAGGGGCAATAAAAACCCCTTTAAAGCCAATTTCATAAACGGATGATCGACTAAATAAGAATGAAATGGTGTTTTTATTAACATTGGGAGAAAAGATTATAAGAGACGGCACTTTAGAAAAAAGGCACATAAATCTCCTTCCATGGGTGATTATTAATATCAGAGCAGAATTGAAACAAAAAACTTCACGTCTGGCACGCGCTTTTTTAAAGTGATTTGCAGAAAGTTCACACAATTATAAACATAATCCACTTTGGAATAGATATTTAATATAATAATCAATCTTCCTCAGAGCAATTCCCTTTTAATCTCTTTTCAAAATCAATAGAGACAGAGATAGGAGTTTCTTCACATTAGGCATTTAACTGATGCTCCCAGACCCACCCAGCCTGAAATTGTGTGAGATGAGCTCAGTGTCTTAATGTGAATGTGAGATGACTTTGCCAGAGACGTGAGAGGTGGAGGAGGAAAGCTGTGCCCTTCTTTTTTTTTCCTCCTGGAATGGAGTGAAGGAAGGAACGGATCGAGGGAAGAATACAGAAACAATCACATCTTCAGCTTCAGGCAGTTTTTGCAGTTTTTTTTGTTTATGCTCTTCTGTAGAGTTGCTACAGTGTCTTCTGGAGTAGTAGGCAGGCGTGTATCTCTCTGACATTCTCACTCAGCCTTCCTCAGGGAGAATGAAAGTGATGGTGAGGCGAAACCATTTTGTTGTTGCCTCATCCATATTCTCTGTGCTCCTCCATGGAGTCAGCTCTGATATCTCCCTGCTGTCAGCCAATATCCTCCACTGATCACCAGTGCCCTCTGTCAACCGTGTGCCGGTGTCGTCATGCATGGTTTGCTTCCGTGCTCTTGACACACATTCATGATTTGCAAACATTTAAAATCAAAGATCTTTAGATACTAAGAGCCCGTCACCCTCAAACCCTCAAGTCTTCAAGTCCTCCCATTCTTTGTGGCACAGTTTACTGAGGCAACAGTGCCCGATTTATTTTAATGAAGTAAAGTTTGTGGTCATGTCTAAATACATGTCTCACAGGGATGCTGACAAAACAACTTCCCCGCTTTCCTGCCATCGGTTTTAACAGCTGTAATTAGCAGATTTCCACAGCTACTAATTCATGTGAACACGGTCTTGTGCTGACTCAGAGACAGGAACGCCCAATGCAAAATCTGAAATGTGTGAAGGGCACAAGACATCTTGCAAATAAGAAAATTACCAAAGACAGATGGTGCATTTGCTTCATCCTTTTCTCCTCATCCTTTTTAAAGTCAAGACAATAATTGTGCAACAATGAAAGCAAAAAGACATTAACATTATTCAACAGAAATGTAACATGATAGCTTCACAGTTGGAAAAAGTATAGTAAGTAAACAACATTCATCTGTTGCGAAGCAAAAAAAAGTTTTTTTTTTTCTTTTGTCACTGACAGAGGAGAAGGAGCACTTGTTTATCTATACCAATGATAATAAGTAAAAAAGCAGGTTTCATGCAGTAAATGTGAGACGTCTCTTTTTCTCCACAGCTTTCAGTTGTGTCACCCGTTAATAATGCAGTTAATTTTGCTGTCATGAATTTAACGCCACATAGTCTTTTGCTTTATTATTAAAACAATCTCACCGTTACACATCAGATAAGTGTTATCCTATCTCTTTCTTTGTGTATTACTACTTTTTATTATTACTATTAATAACCACCTTGACTTTTATCAACAAGTGAGTCAGCATCTTTCACACCACAACAGTTCTAGTGCAATATTGTCTTCAGGGGCCTTTATTAGATTTGTTCAATTTTGGGCTGTTTTTCAGAGATGCAGTGATGACAAGTGCAAAAAGGCAACGTCCAAAAAGCTGCAGCCAGTGGATGAACTGTCATTTAAAAGGCTCTCTTTTATGAAAGCTAATCTTCTTAACTAAAAGTCAGGGCACCACACTAAATCCTGCAGGGTCTCTTTTGAAGGGCAAGATGCAAGCAATCATTTCAAGGGTGTACAGACGTGTCCACTAAAAAAGTCACTCTAGTTAACTCTGTGAGATAACTTATCACCCGTCCCCAGGGCTCCACTACTCCTGGACCCTTTCAAACAACGTGCATAAAAAAAGCTCACCGTGGCCTAGAAGCAGAGTGAACAGTATGGATCTGCTGTCAGCGCAGTTTAATGTCTGATACTTGGTGATGTGTATGGCTCTAGAGAACACATCGTGTATATATAGATAGTTAGAGAGTTTCATAAAAAAAACTTCACCAGCTTTAATTCCCAATTTAGTTTAGCCCAGAGTAAAGAAAACCTCCTGAGAACGAGCTGCTGCTAAAATCAAAACATCCTCACAGCGTTTTTCCGTATCATTTGAGGATTTTTCAAAAACCGTTGCAGATACTGTTTTGGCCACACATGCTCAGCATGGACGCAATGCGGCGAGTACAAACAAAGCTTTTAATTCCTCAACCGTTCCCAGTATAATTTGAAATAATCCAGTGGTGTGTAAAAAATGGAGGCACCGAGCTGTGATGTGTCCTATAGCCAATGTGTAACTGACTGTGTGGAAAATATCTGCCGCAGAAATGAATGTCGGATCAGGTTTGCTGCCGCAGGGATGCAGGTGAAATTATAGGCTAATAAAAATCATAAGAAACTCTGTTTTGTAAATAACAGCTCTGTTGTCAGCTGTCACTAAACAAACGTCTGAACTCCGCACCTAAAAACTACATTTCCAGAAAAGTCTCTTCAAAAATCTGTCAAATTTTAGTTAGCAGGCAAAGGACCAAGGCTATAAATAAAAATGCTATAATAAAAACACAAACAATCAATTATTATTATTATTATTTTTCTTGTTGTTGTTAATAATACTAATAATATAACATTAATTTACATGAGTATTATATAAAATATAATAATGTTCTTAGTATTTTTAATTGTCACATTATTATAATTATTGTCATTATTATTATTATAATAGATATTGTTTGTTTTGTGCTTTTACAAAAACTCAAAGACAGTAGTAAAATCAATATCAATCATAGGGAACGTAAAAACAGAGTAAAAAGCACTTAGAGCAATTAAAGCCATGTGGGATGAATTATTAACTCTATTGGAGGATAGTGAAAATACAACACTGGAGGTCTTTTCTTCATCCATTTTCTGAAAAACTAACACGCCTCACTGTATCAAAACAGATACCTTTTCATTGCATTTTCAGACAACGTCCCAACTCTGTTGTTCTGTACGTATACGTCATTTTTCCCCCCTTATCTCCTCTGCAGCTTGTCCTCTCCAACACTCATGACACTGATACACGGGCGCTGTATTTTTGTCCTCATATCACATCAATGAAAGAGTAGCAAGACAAATGGCTCGGACCAGATTCAGGGCGGGGTCTTAATAGGATTTCAAATCACCCAAAGCATCACAAAGCTCACCAAGAAAATGCACTGTATAATGAACCAACAGAGCAGTGAAATCATTTGGAGAAAATCAATTACAAGTGAGCCAGGCGCAAAATAGCAGCGAGATGTGTTATGGATGAAACAGTCCTTTAAGATGTGTTTAATGGGGGCAGCTCTGAAGCAATGCCCCTGATTTAGTGGACACCGTCCAGCTCTGTTTGGATCGCGCCCAGGAATCTCTTTAGAGCCACAAACACCGTTGTCCCTCTGACTCTTCTTCTTCTCTCTCTGTCGAGTCTAAGGAAAAGTTCTGTGGCTGCACAGGTCAGGATGAAAAATGATGCCCAGAATGGCTGCGCTCTAATCCTACAAAAGATGACTCTTAGCCATTTTACAGCCCATAATAATCCATCATCTGCAGCCTCTCCCCACTGCAGGGGACTGTCCAAATGATAGCCGTTGGCCGAGGTGAACCCCACGTGTGTATACACCTACATCAAACCTGGACACTCACTCCTCAGCTCAGCTTCTTGGGGGTTACAGGCATATGGTTGTGTATGGATGTGAACTTTTACTGACATATTTATACCTCCACCAAGGCACCCATCTATTTTTCCATGCCATCTGCTATATGTACGTGAGGAGAAGCATGACAAGCTCTCTGTCTATCCCTGACATTTGGGACTGAAAGCGAGCGAGTTTACTTTAAGCGCTAAACAGCCTTGGTAGACCTGCACCCTAACAGATGGCCTGCAATATGGACCCAGGGTCGACTACAGGGTAATAGATGGACCTGTCCAGGCTGAGGAGTGTGATGTGATCAAAGATTGGGCTCACAGTTTAGGACACTTTGATCTAAAAAAGGACAACAAAAAAAAGAATTGCAGTGGAGGAACATATACTTGATTAATTACCTACAATTTAACATTTTGTTTATGTTTTAAGTAGGGCTGTCAAAATTAATGCATTAATCACATTAATTAATTTGTGACTGATTGGGCAGAATGACCTGCACTGAATATTATAACAATTCCACCCTCCATTCACTTCCTGTTGCGCTGATCCACAGTTATTTAAACAGACTGTCGGAAAACTATCATTTCCACATAAACGATGTTGCCAAAAGTATTCGCTCACCCATCCAAATAATTGGAATCAGGTGTTCCAATCATTTTCAACTTCAACTTCAGGCCAGACACCCGGTTGTCTGAATGAGATGTCCGACCCTGGTGAGCACTGCACTACTCATCCTTAGATAGATAGTGGTTCTCAGGTGAAGGGTCAAATGAGCAGCAGTCCTAGTTTTTCATGTACCTTCACCAAACATGAGTTACCATGAGTCTGCAGTACCTCCACCGCCCCCTTAGGGATCACAGACCCCTTGTAAAGACCTGTAATTTGAACCACATATATTATATATATTCCATTAGTTTACATGTGTTTTCTAGATAATGATTATTATATAATGACAAATTACAAATCAGTGACTAAACCTGTGTTTAGTCACTGTGAAGAGAACCAGTCAGTCTTCACCTCATTGATTGGTTTAATTTATTTTATTCAGTAAGGTCCAGACCAAACAAGAACCATCTGGTCCACTTCAGAATATAAGTACAAAGACTGCTTAGATATTGGTGTATTACTTCATAATACTGCTATTATATCCTTATCAATCCACTTTACTTTGGGTAAACTGCAGATTAAACTGCTGCAGAAACCCATGTAAGCCTGTTGTCATCTGTGATGTAAGAGCCCGTGTTGACACTTTTTGTTTTAAACAGCAGATGTTCAGATGTGTTCAGTCTGTTAACGCCCTCAATGCGGAACACAATCCTGCTGCAAATTAGGAGGAATTCCTCCCTCTGTGGATTTCTTTCTTCAAAGTGGTTTAAACAAAAGGGTAAACAAATTTCCCTCTCAAGGATATTGGAACATTTTCATGATTTGCATAAATAAAGACAAACTAAATCATGTGGAAAACTGATTCAGAGTCAGACTTTGTTTACATGTACCTTCCCTAAACCCCATATGGATTCAAATTAATTAATTGACAACCAGATTATATGTAATTTTATTTGTCACAAAAAGTGTTACAGTTTTCCCTTCTTTCAGATGTGAAATAATTTGAATCGGCCTTAACCTCAGACCCTCTCTCTCTGTGGTCCATCATCAAGTCCATTCGGGTTAATGTAGTGTGATAAAAGTCCAGACCATCTGTCTTCATTGTTAGTCCACTGCCCTAATCACAAGTTAATGTCTCACCTGAATGGAGAGTGGTGAACATGTAGTCGATCTGTTTGACCCAGAAGTTCTGGACAGACCAGAGGACGTATCTGTTGCCACTGGATCAGCTGATTCTCATCCCGGCTGACATAACACACCATCGGAAGCTTCACGGTGGTTCAGTTTACTGAAGTCATGTCTCCTTCTGGATCTGTCATTACCTCCTAGACTCACTAACCATCTGCTCGGTAACCTTGTAACCTCCTGTTACTAATGCTGATTTACATCACGTTTGATATACCGTATATACAGTATATATATATGAATTTATTTGTATATGTACAGTGCATATACTGTCACAGCTTGCTTAGCATAAAAAAACCTCCAACGCTAATTTGCGCGGTTGCTTGGCCGTACCAGCTGTTTCCAGATGTCAGAGGAGCTCTTGTTTGTGGAGTTGCACCTGTTCAGCTCCATCTCTTTTCAACTCATCTCTGTCTTTTTTTGTCTTGGCGCTTCTCCTCCTGCCTCCAGGAGAGAGGCTTGTCTGGTGCAGCAGATAATGTATTCCTGTTTATTCCCCCTACTATGTGCCCTGTGCTGTGAGGATGTGAGGGCAGGAGAAAATAGCGGGAGAGGAAAGGGGCACTAGCTGCTGTCCTTTCATGTAACTGCAGACGATAGATGCAAATGGATAATAGCCCCAGTCTGCAGAGCCTCAGACGCACACAAAATACACATTTGTTCCTCAGCGTTGCTGTTACAAGCTGAGTGTTCCATCCTCTGGGCCTCCAAAAGCATTTAGTTAAAACTAAATATTAAATACTCAAAATACCTCAACCTGTGTGTCTCTGTGGAGACTCTCAAGTGTCTCAAGTACTAATCTTATTTTACCTTTAGGATAAACGCTTATTCAAACATGTAATGATTTGGATTTCATTTGATCTGATCTTCATGTGATCAAAGAACATTTACTCTGCAGTGTCATAAAATTGAATATATTAGTAAAGTTTACTTGCTTAGTGTGACATGACAAATATTAAGAAATGTTGCATTGATTACACCAAACTACGTAAGATAGCAAAAGTTACTGCAATACCCCAGAAAAGTGTTGGTAAATGAATAACCAAAAATGTTGGTTGTTTTCTTGATCTTTTCACAGCATTATACAGTAAATCTATTCAATTAAACGGTCTGCAAAGTTTAGGAAACCACACAGATGACATTTCCATTTTTTGTTTGTTGACATTTTTATACGCACAAACCCAGAGACATGTAGTTCGCTGTAATATTGTCTAACCCTCAACTGCCGATAATGTTCAGAAACTAAGAACATTATGGTCACAAAAATTAATTCTGTAGCATTTAAAATCACTGTCAATCAAACCATAAGTAAAATGGGTATTCTTAATCTTTTTTTTCTGTTTGCATTTATGAAAATATGACAAATGTGTGCATAAATGCAGAGCCTACTGTAGTTTTCTCTTCAGCCATCACATACTTACATCTCCCACCACCCAGATGTCTTTTGTCAGCCTCACAGCTGATCTGATACTGAAGCGACTGCCTGCGTATTTGTGTGTGTCCTTATCTACGCGTCTTCTTCTGTGTGTGTGTGTGTCTACGTGTGTGTGCTTTAATGTCTGTCTTCAGTTCTGTCTGTCCTCCCCAGGGAACATGTCAGTCCGATGAGGTATTTGACGGAGAATAGTCAGGAAAAGATTCTCTGAAACTCTGAAAACCAAAAATAACTAGAATAGCAGAGATACTGTGAGTAATTACAGCCTGATTTTGAAAGAAGAGAATATTCATCATCATCAGATCAGAGTTTAATATTATAAAAAAATAAGAAATAACACAAAAAACTCTAAAGGGAGAAAAGAGCAGCGCTGAGTCTCTGCTTCAGGGTACAGCTCTGTAGTTATTGCCAAGAACAAAACTTTCTTTTTAGAAACAGTAGGTGAGTAGAGAAAACTGGTAAAAAAGGCCCTGTGGGTATCATCTCAATCCATGTAAAGTTAGGTCTGACTTTTAAACTTTAAAAAAAGCAAAACATAGAATTCATGAAAATTCGACTGCACAGCCAATCAGGGTCAAAAATCAGTCAAGGCTGTAGGGAGAACACTCTGGAATCTCTAAAAATAATTCCCTAAAAATCCAATGGTCAATTTGCAGTAAAAAAAAAAAAAAAGAAATATCTTTAGAAACATTCAATGATGCTAATTGTCCCCAGGTAGCTGAACTAGCTGTCCAAGACATTCTGATTTTGGTTAGAAGATCAAGTGGTAGGATTTGATTAAAACTGTCCTGGAAATGATCCAGAGTGCCCTAAAGACAGAGTTCAGAGGGGTAAACTAAACCAAGCTGGTAACTTCCTCCTTGAATGCTTTTTCTTTTGGCTTTTTGTGAAAAGCAGAAGACAAGGTCAAAACCTATTGATGATGTGCAAATCTGAGAACATTAAAAAAAGAGTCTTATGGTCGAGCTGTTAAAGCAGCAGAGGCTGCTGAATCCAGATCACGTACTAAACAGTTTAGCATATTGACTCTGCCACCACATTTATCTGCATCCTGCCAATCTGTCTTTTTACAGCCCATTGTTTGTTTCCCTCAGTGCTCGCCCCGTGCTCACACCAACATATTCTACATCTACAACTACTGCAGATTTCAGGCAACCCTTTTTTAATATAAGTTGAAAAAAAAAATTTTATCAGTATTTTTTAATCAATCACTGGACATCAACCCCATTTGAACTCCATATGACCCCAGTTGGAGTTGGGA
The DNA here is from genome assembly GCF_000523025.1 of Cynoglossus semilaevis. Classification (NCBI taxonomy): domain Eukaryota; kingdom Metazoa; phylum Chordata; class Actinopteri; order Pleuronectiformes; family Cynoglossidae; genus Cynoglossus; species Cynoglossus semilaevis. The sequence continues at coordinate 1,732,276 of NC_024326.1, forward strand.
CCCTGAGGTTGACTCTCCCATATGGTTTGGTTTTCTGTCAGGCAATTAATGCAGGAGGACTGCAACCTTTTTTTTATAATCTACTAATATTATTATCTTCACATTTCTCATGTACTCATGTGATGCATGTGACATGTCAACATCCAAATGTTAAATCTTGATAAATCGCTTGGCTATTATTTGTTTTCCAAAATGTCAGAACATGACAAAAGACCAAATGACCCTTACACACATTTCAAGATGTTGCTTTTATTTTGAAATCCAAATGTATACATGTTCCAAAGAATGCATGTTTAGTGTGCAACTGATCTAACAGCAAAACTAATAAAAATGATTGAACTCATTCTGAATCTGCTGCTGAACAGAGTTTACTCTTTGTGGAGAACAGTTTAAGTTGATGTGCAGTCAAAAGTTCTCAGCTTGTGTGGCAATTCTAACTCCAATGGTCGTGCCTCTAAACGTTGAAGAGAAATAAAGTTTGGAGTGAGTCTTGTTAACAGAACTGCAGCTGCGCCTCGTCTTGGTTGAAATCCTCCTCTTCCTCTAACACATCACTCAGCCACGGTCTTGGCTGCAGTCTCTCAGCAGCTGTACTCTGTCAAGTCTGTATTCAGATGTTGAACGTCTCTGTCAGCGTTGTTTTCATCCATTGTGTTGGCGTTGCTCTCCTGGCTGAGGTCTTCAGCCAGTGAAAATGTGGAAGGGAAAAACACTTCTCTGCACTTGGACAAAAATCCCAAATCTGTCCTGATTTGTTTGTTCTTTTTGGGTGGAATGCACACCATGTTTTCATCAGCAGTGTTCCAGACCTGATTCTGTTTCTTTTCCAGTATTTTATCTCTCGTTTGGTTGACACTCAACCACGCCTACAGATGTGGCTTTTATTTAGCCTTATTTCTCTTGGTACAGATTGACTATCCGAGGGTGTGTTCCAGGTGAAATGGCACCACTATGACTGGTGGGATATCTATTGATTATTTCATGAGAGCAGAGTCATTCTCCTAATGGATGTCCATGGGTGTTTTTTAACCCTTACTATCAGCAAGGGTACTACACCTTTCCTCAGCAGAGAGCCTTTATATTCATAGTTAAACCATGTGAGGAGAACAGAAAGACCACATCGTTAACATTTACAGCCGTAGCACTGGGCAAAATGAAGAAGCTGCTAGTGCATCGTAAAGGAACAATAGATCGGATTTAGGATGAAAAAGAATAGAAGACAAAGATCAGAAGAGGAAAATTATAGAAGTGTATGTGGGTATATATATATATATATATATATGCACATATACATTTACTGTACATTTTCCCTACTACAACAAAGGCGTCACTGGTAGCTGGTTTTATAACTGGCACTTTGTCTGTATGTGGGCACAGACAGCTTCTTTTTCAGTTTACTCAACAAGCAACCACGCTGCAGCCACATGTGATGTGGTTATAAAGATAAAAAGCTAATTGTGAGGCCACATGAATTAAATATGGAGCTGCTGGTCTGGACATTGTGGCAACACAGATAAAAAAAACAATTACAACATGTTGATAGAAAAGAAAAATCATGTCATCTGAACGTCCTCTTCTCTGTTTCTTCTCTTTTTACAGGAGCTTTACAAATTGAAAATAGCGAGGAAACCGACCAGGGGAAGTACGAGTGCGTGGCCACCAACTCCCAAGGTGTCCGCTACTCCTCCCCCGCGAACCTCTACGTGCGAGGTAGGACCCCAAACCCAGAACACATGGGAACACACACTCACAAAAGAGCGAACTCACTGATTCACTGTTACGGTGCTCTTAAAATACATGAATAACTTGTCATAACTGTCTTTTTAAACAACTTTTACTAACCCATTCATTGTCTACAGTTAATGCTAACACCGTTGTTTGGTATTTTCTCACAACCACCTTTAACAAATCCACCTTAAACCCCTGTGCGGGCTCCTACTGTGGAATCAAAGTGATCGTAAAGTTGAGAAAGCACCTCGGTTTAAGTGCGTGGAAACACCACTGACGTGTGGGACTGAAACATTCCCTGCACTGAAGGCGGATTAAATGGTTTTACTAAAGAGTTAACTCATGATATAAATACAGATTATTAAAATGATCAGACACGGGATGTCATTTAATTTTAAATCATTTTAATTAACGTGGTCAGTGCTCCCACACGACCTCTGTTTAATTGACTGTAGCCTCTGGTCTGTGGGTGGATTATTAGAGATCATATCTGAAAGACCACGTCTAATGTTCAGTCATAGTTTCTTTGTGGGAAATCAGAGAAGTTTGTTGTGTGAGGGTTGGTGTGGACGTTGTGTGTGTGTGTGTTTATGTGTGTTTCAGTGGAGCGAGTGGCTTTGCGCTGGCCGTTTTTATTCTCTCTGTGTTTCCCCGTTCTCTCTCTCCCCCCTCACGTCATTGTGTTCTGCATCAACCCCCCTCCATTCCTCAGAGCTTCGAGAAGGTTGGTGTGCTCTTTCTTTTCTTTTGTTACTCCTTTGTTTCTGAAATCTTCACTTATTGAAGCAGAGATAAACAAAGAAAAAAATAATAATTTCAAAGGATATTTTAAATGACTCTGGAGTAGATTTGAAAAGAAATGGTTTTTGTCTCCAAAATGACGAGATGATTTCTCTAAAACTGCTGTGATGTTCAAGTGGTGTGCCTACGCAGCAGAGTGCATTTACTGCATTGTGAGGCCTTGTGTGCAGAGTCCTTGGTATTGCCTTCACTCCCCGATCACTGTTTCTGCATGGTATGATCTTGTTGTCATGGAGACCCAAGAACTGGAAGATATAAAAGAGGCAATGTTTGCATGGAAGGAGTTAAAGAGAGGTAGAAAGCCGCACCGCTTTGCATGCGCGTTGACTGACGGACTGACACAGGTGCATGGCACAGTGTGTGTTTATGCTCATTGATCTGCCTGGGTTGTGATATTATTGAACCTGCTGCCTTGTTAAGTCATGCTCCTCCTTCTGTTTGCTCTTTTATCATCACATGTAATGTTTTCTTTAGGCTTTTCATGTCATCCGCTCAAAATATGCAGTTTTGAACCGAGTGCTGCACTCGCTGTCAAATATGCACACGTCAGTCTGACGAGGCAGGATATGTACTGTGCAGGTTTTGTTGTTGGCTGAATTCATGACAAAAACTGATGATGGCAAAAGATCAAAGCATCCCATCAGGAGTTTCATACTTCAGTACAAATTTCACATACTTGTACTCTGGCTGTGATGAGGATCATTACATATAATAAATGAAATACAGCGTGAAACCAGCAATTAGCATACAGAACTCCTGACAAAACTGAAAGAAATGTCTGTATTTGATGTTGAAACTTGTCTGATGGGTGCTTTTGGTGGCTTTTATATTCAAAATAGTCAACAAGGCTTCCATAAAACACACAGTTCATGTTTGTGACATAAGGCATGTGAGTTGTTTGTGTATTACATGCCTGGTAAACGTGGAGGTTGTACAACAACAGGTTAGATAAGAGTTAGCTGAGTGCTATCTAAATTGTTACTAAGAGTAGAACAATAGCAAAATAGCTATAAAAATGTAGAATGATTTAATAATAATTAGATTTACTTATCCTTGTACATATACAGACACAAACACACTAACACATTCATTCACACAAAATGAAAATTGTCTTTTGTATACTATGTAACTCATCCCTGGGAACCAAATGTAAAAGTTAAATGTAAAAGTAGGCAGAAAATGACTATAAATAAGAGATTTCTTTAAACTATAAATAAAGATACTATAAATATAGATAAAACAAATATGAATGTAATAACACAGAGGTCAGCAAAGGTCTGGGCATTAAGGGGGAGTTATTGTATGAAACTTAAGCTAACATAGTATTGCTAAGAATTTGCCAGAAATTAAATGTTAACCTGATATACAGTGCAGTTCTGTGTAATGGTTGTTGTTTTCTTCAACCTTTTTTTTCTCCGTCTAAAGTATCTAAACCATATGTAGAGAATTAGAAGTTCATTCTCCAGATCAATAACCTGGAGAAGGCACGGCTGAAAATATCTGGCTCATGGGTGTGGCCGCACGGCTGCTGACAGCCATGCTCCGTCCTCTAGAGTAGAGCTGCTGCTCCAACGGTTCAGCCAGGAATCCAAAGATACGTACAAAATCGTCTTTGTCACAGGAGCATTAGTGATACAGTAACTCATTTCCTCCACACTGTCTGCAGAAGTGAAATACTTTCACATATTGAATAGTGCATCAATAATCCAACAGTACTGTATAATTTACAACACAGGGCACACACTGCTGCATAGACTTCTCTTCTGATACTAAGGATGTAATAGGTGAACTTTTCATGTAAGATTTGACACAATCCTTTATAAAGTAACCATAAACCTGTAGGAATATGAACCAATGCATACTGTGTTTTTAATACTTTGATAGCAGCTAGCTTTATTCTGTAGAAAAGTCCATCTGTCCTTCTGTTTGATTATATACTGTTCAGTAATTCAATCAGTGTAGGATTTCAGCTGGTTATGGGGGTTTTCTTTAAAAAGACTGCAGGAGCAGGGCCATTTTAAGTGAGAATGTGGCCAACTGTCTGCCGGCCTGTTTGACTGCCTTGATTGATCAAATTACATCAGTGGTCACACAATACTGTGAGGCTGACTCATGCGTTTGCCTCAGTGGTCAGCCTGCAGAGTCATGGAGATTCCCCTGTCACTGTTGATCCTTTAAAGCCAAATTGGCACAAATAATGGTGTTTTGACTCCGAGTGAGATTGTGCTTTTAGAATCTGATCTAGAGACTTCTAAGACAGACCTTGACAACCAGGCTGTAACAGCCATCTCTCAGCATTTGCTTTGTTCACTGAGTGACAGAACAGCAGTAAGCGGCCATGGGGGTGGGAAGCCTGATCGATACCAATCAGGAGGAGGAGAAGGAGGAAGGGAGGGAGGGAGGAAGGTGGGAGACGATGGAATGGCAACGGGAGGGGGGGGAGGGTGCGGGGGGGGGGGGGGGGGGATTTGTTAGCGCTGCGTGACAGCAAGGAAAAAAAAGTGAAACATTTTCTGGTGCTTCTAATTTTCTCCGAGAGCAATCCTTTAAAAGGGAATAAAGACGAACTATGCAGCAGAAACGTTGCGTTCTGATGCAGATTACAGTTTTTATCAAAATGAAACATTTGCAAAAATCAAATTGTATTATTAACAAAGCTGAACAGCTTTTACAATCCAATCAATATAACCCCCAAATACTGGGGCAACATCAATAGCTAGAATTCAGCCCCATACCATAACAGAGCCTCCAGTGTTTAATTAAAAATTCCAAACTAATGGTTTAGGATTTTTTTCCCAACCACGAAAGTATGACTTATCCTTTTGTCTTGCCCCTCTCAAGAAAATTATGAAATAAAACAGATTTAAACACTTTGGTTCTGCCATTTACTTATAAATCTCAGTCTTGTTTCTGTCTTGCAGATATTTGTTTTCCCGGGTAATAGACTTTGTTGGCAATTTAAAATCTTCAGTAGCTCATCAGACAAAAGCCACTATTAGGATATTGCCTATAAGTAATGTGTTGCAATTTATCATTTGAATATTTTCAGGGTGAAAAATAAAAATAAACCAAGGAAGTCTCCAGACAAATGCAGGTCAGAGTCAGTAAAGAAAACCACATCCAGTGTCTAGTCAAACCTTACCCCAGCTGTTTCTATCTCCCTCAAACACACTCCTATGCCTCTTGTTGATTGACATTCAAAATTAATCTCACCCTTCCACTTTCTCGATATCTGGGGGATATTAATGATTCCTTCTTATTACTGTGGTTTATGAAAGCGCTGTCCTTGAGTCAGGCGCCGCGTCGCTGCGTAAATGTCAGCTCGGCAATGGCGGGCATGAGCTGTGGTTATATAGCTGTGCAGAGGTGCCGTATCGCTAATCCTTATTCTCTGCCAAGGTTTTCTAAGTCAGTAGCTTCCAGACTCCCTGCAGAGGGCAGGACTAATGATAGCTCCACTAATAAAGACTGAAGCTCTCAGCCGTGGAAGATGTATAGAAAACAGGGAGAAATCATGCAGGTCTGCTCCATTAGGTTTAAGCTGGAGGTTCCTGGAGCATGTGAGGGATTATCCGTTTTCGTGAAGTCACTTTATTGTCCCCTACTATGGCGGACGCCTCAGCCTTTTGTCTCCACTCCTTGCAGTTGCCGATACACGTTTTCCTCCCGAATACCACTCATGTTTCAGGTCACATCACCATCATCCTCAGGCTATTATCTACATCCTGTTGTTGCTCATGTTACCAAACTAATCCATACGCCTAATTAACATGTCTTTTTTTGGTCTGTTGTGTTGTATGGATAAGTACAGTCACTCAGAGACTTAGTGAATTGAGCTTTTTGTCATGCTGCATCTGCACCTGCACCTGCACCGCCCCTCTGTCTGTCTTCTGCATGTCTCTCTGTCTCCTGCATGTTCAGATGAGGACGTGCTGCATAACCATGTCTGTTTCTAACAGATCTACCTGTTTTTGTCTCTGTGTCTTTCTTGTCTTCGACCACTGTATCCGATTTCTGGGTATCTTCCAGTCGTGTACTTAAGATGCTTTTCAACAGGGAAACGATTCTTTTTCAATTTGTTGAAATTATTGCCAAAACGTGTTAACTTCTATCCAACTGTCTCTAGATTCTTTGAGTAAAAGGATGTGGCCCATGAAGATTCCAAGTAATGATGTTACTCATTAAGGAGTGGAGGTTATGCAGTAAACAAAAATTCCTTTTTGCTTTGAATTACATATTAGAAGTGCTGCTGTGCTGAATGTGCAAATCTTGTAAAAGTAAGCCTTGCACTTTTATTTTTATAGCTTATAACTTTTTGTTTAATTAAAAAAACAACATTTGTTGTATGTCATTCAAACAGCTTCCTCCCAGTGTTGAGTTTAGTTGAGTTTTCAACGGTGTTTCTCTTCTTTCTGTCTGTCTTCCCTTGCCATCGTCTCCTTTCATCCAAAGACGTTTGTGCTTTTCTCTTTCTGTCTATTTCTGTTTCCTGTGTTGTGACTCTGGGGTTTCCTCTTCTTTTCTCCTTCAACACACAATCTTTAGCCTTTTCGTTGTTTTTTTTTTCTTTATATTTTATGTTCCTACTTTTAAGTGCCTTCTTTCTGAATGGGCCTGAGTCTGGTATACAGTCATGTTTTTAAATAGATCCATGTGTTTTCTTCTTCCTCGCTCCTCTTTTCTACCCCCCTTTTGCCCTCCTGCCCCTGGAACCTTCTTCTAATCTTCTCTTTATCTCCTCGCCCCCTGTCTCATCCCCCCTCCTGTCCCTTCCCTTTTTTTTCTTCTCTTCTTCTGCATTCTGTCTGCACCCTGATGTGTAGGAGCGACAGACACATGTACATAAGTTTATTAACTTATAAACATGCACATACTGCCTCACATTCCTCCCCCCTTTTGCTCGCACTCGTTCTCTCTCTCGTTCTGCCTCTCCCATGCTGTCTTGGTGTCCTTTACTGTGTTCCAATGATCACTCTGTTAATTACCACAACACCTTAGTAGAACCACTCCTGTCCACATCCCCTACCCATTTGACAACACACTGTTATTATCAGTTATGAATCCTATGTATTGTACAGTATCTTGTTGTACAATGTGGCTGTCCTTTGCTACATTGCCTGTCATTGTCTGGAAGAGAAGCAGAGCTGCCTCTGTCTCGTTCTCTCTCTCTGTCTGTCTTTCTGCCTCTCTCTCGCTCTTCCTGTCACTCCCTCTCTCTCTTTCCTTCTTATATCTGTCTCTCCAGTGTCTCCACTCTCTGTCTCCTACTCAGTCCTCGGTTCTTCTTTCTCTTCTTTGTGTTTTTTTTTTCTACCATTTTATACCTCTTGAGTCGCCCAGGCATGCAGTGACCTATGAGTTCAGTTTCTCTCTATACTGTAGAGTCATTCTGCTACACATGCAGAATTGGATGTTATTTCCTCTCATGGAGACACAAAAAGCAGACTGGGCCTATTGATTGGTCCAACGATGTGCAAAGGTACTTTCTTTTCTTGGCAAAAAAAAAAAACAAACAAACCAATCTCTAACCACTGCAGAGGCACATCAAATAACAGAAATAAAGTTTGTCACCAAAGTTTTTTTTTTTAAAGTTAAGGTTATTGATTGGACTTTGAAATATGATGATAACACTGACAAAATGATGGACAAAAACAAACTACAAAATATTACATTTCTACTGCAACTGTGATAAATGAAAAAAAGTAATTAAAAAGCAGAGAAACTGACTATAGGGGTCATGACCTGGTTGAAATGTTACTCAAGAGTTTGTCACGTTATTATTTTGAGTAGGCAGCTCACTCTGATTGGTTGAGCTCAACACAAGATTTGTGTTTTTTGTTGAACTCATCAGTACCATAAGTAATTGGGACTAAACTTGAAATATCCCTTTGTAATTTTTCTGTAAAAACCCTGAAGTTCATTCTCCCCCCTCCCTGTTACTTCTCTCTTTTTCTCTCTCCTCCTACTCCTACTCTCTCTTTTTTTCTCTTAATCCCTCTCTACTCTCTCTCTCTGGTTTTCTCCTCCTCACTCCCTCCTCCTGCTTTTTCTCCGTCACCACCTTACCCCTTTACCCCCAACCCCATCCCCTGATCTTCCTCTCCTTCTCCACCCCGACTCTCTTCCTTCTTCCCAGTGCGCCGTGTTCCCCCTCGTTTCTCCATCTTACCCTCCAACCATGAGATCATGCCTGGGGGGAGCGTCAACATCACCTGCGTGGCCGTGGGCTCACCCATGCCCTACGTCAAATGGATGCTTGGCAGCGAGGACCTGACGCCGGAGGACGAGATGCCGATCGGGCGTAACGTGCTGGAGCTCAACAGTGTGCGGGAGTCTGCCAACTACACCTGTGTGGCCATGAGTAGTCTGGGAATTGTGGAGGCCACGGCTCAGGTCTTAGTGAAGAGTAAGAGACACACTGATCATAAGATGGACCAGATCTATCTATCTATCTATCTCCTGATCTAGACTAGAGTGAGAGCTACAGACCTTGGTTCTCAAGCCATTAAAAGTGTAATAGAAAGAAAAAATGATTCGACACAGTGCTTGATTCAATGTCTAAATTGGTTTGGAGTCAGCGAAACATTTTTTTTATCATCATTTTCCCTGGTTAATCCAGGCTCATGTTATTATTTAACATCCAGACAGTTAGTTAGTTATATATTCATACATTTATAGATGCCATGGCAACAAATGTTTTAAAAGAGAATTTGAACTGGAATACAATTACATTTTGTCAGACAATGAATTCAATCATCGTTCTGGCCTCTTGGTATTTACTGAATATTAAAGCAATGAAATGCATTTCATCAAATTCCATTTCTTAATTCTTGTCATATGTGTCGTTAAAGAACAATCTTCTCATGATTGTTTACATTTTTAAAAAAAGTGAATCTCTCTTTATCCAAGCTCTGCCCAAGCCTCCTGGTACACCCATAGTCACGGAGACAACGGCCACAAGTGTCACCATCACCTGGGACTCGGGCAACCCCGACCCTGTCTCCTACTACATCATCCAGTACAGAGCCAAAGGACCAGACAGCAAATATGAGACAGTGGACAGCATCACCACCACGCGCTACAGCATCGGAGGGCTGTATCCCAACACTGAGTATGAAATCAGAGTGTCAGCCTTCAACAGCATTGGCCAGGGGCCTCCCTCTGCTCGAGTGGAAGCTCGAACAGGAGAGCAGGCGCCGGCCAGTCCTCCTCGCAATGTCCAGGCTCACATCATCTCTCAGAACACTGTCATGGTCCGATGGGAGGAGCCAGAGGAACCCAACGGACAGGTGGGACCTGCAGCGATAAAGTTATACCTTAGAAATTAAAAGACTTCATTTTTGTCTCCTGCAGCCATGCTCTGTTAAGGCAGCTGTATGTGTGCTTTATCTGTCATTTCCTTCTAAATGGGATCTGATCATACAAAATAACACTAGGTGCAAAAAAAAAAAATACATAAAGGTATTGTTGTTTCAGACCAAAACATAATCAGGGAAATTTTATTAACATTGCAGTTTGGATGAGAAGTTGCCTAATTTTCTTATTGTTTGCTCATACAAAGAAACCAAAGAGTTTTTTGTCTGTTTTTACCTTGAAACCAGTGCCAAAAAAAAAAAATTCCAAATTTACAATAAAAGTAGCCACAAACTTGTAGAACTTATAAAAAATTAATTTCGACAGCCTTAAAAAAGAGTTTCACTAATTTACCTGGTCAGCAGAGAAGTTTCTGTCTTCCTGTGGGCACCTGTCAGGGATTTCTGCTGGTATATTTTTAGCAAAACACATTTACACTGTTCATCCCAGAATGACTTCAACGTCACAACGTTTGGTCGTGCTCTGTTAAACACGCTGCCTAATCATGGTACATACAGTACTGCATAAGTGTAGCCAAAAATTAAATTTGCCCTCACTTACTGTGAGGGCTGCTAACGTTCAGGACCCACTGGGGGTTACAACGATAAAGCCTTAATAAAATCCACCACCGGGAGCTATATTCTAGTTTACAGGTTCACGTCCTTTACAGGGAATGTGTCTTGTCAGAGCTTTCCATCCTGTAACTCCCTGGCTCCGTTTCCCCTCTTGCTAAAGAAGGAAATGGTAATTGGATTGTCTGTTCTAAGTTAAGAGCACTGCCTCCTGAGGCCCATTTCTTTTTTCTCTCCTACCTTACTCTGCAGTAGGTTCATAAAAGCTCCAGACTGATTTGAGAGCATACGGGGATTACAGATATTAAAGAATAATAACCGGAGCGGTGGCAGAGGTGGAGTGTAAGGGCACTGACATGGCAGTGGGATTACACACACACACACACACACACACACACACACTGGACTTTCCATAAAAGAAAAGCTCTGCAGGAGCGGCTGGAGTGATTATATCTGACACACCACAATCTGAGGATGTTTATCTTATATTAAAACAGTTTTTCATCCACTCCTTCGTTTATCAAGGTCATATACGTTGTAGCAGCGGAGGGGAAAGAACAGCCTGTTGTGGCGGTGACCTCCAACACACACTGACCCATCACATCCACACAGCACCGTCTGGATTAAAAACAATTCACTGATTGAGACGTGACCTTGGACGCCAGCAAATCTAAACATTTGTTAGAATGTGAAATCATTTTCCATTCTAAAAATGTAACCTCTTTGGGAATACTAAATATAGTTGATTAACTGATTAAATTTTGATTACTAATTTAACCTCAGTGTCAGAAAGTTCTGATCTACTGTTTATATCATGTTTAAACATTTTTACATAATGCATTTAAATGTATATTTTAATTTCTTGATTAATTAATTAGTTCTTAAATTAAATGTCTTTGAAAACGCACTGATTTAGTTTATTTTAAATTAATCAAGAAAATTAGTAATTTTATTTATTATAAATATATATTAATATATTTAAAATATGAAAGGTTGAAATGACCAATATGTTTTTGTTTGAATGTTAATGTTGGGATTATTATTATTATTATTATTACTGTTATTATTATTATTATGAAGGTTTAAAATGCTTGTATGGACAGTGATAAAAAAAGAAAGAAACAAAGATGACTCGATGCCCCTCAGTCAGATACACAGATACAGCTCTCCTTCCCTGACTCGTCTTCTCTAACATCTGTCTATTTCCTTCTCTTGTTATTAGGTGAAAGGCTATCGTGTGTACTATACCATGGATCCATCCCGGTCTATAAACGAGTGGCAGATTCATAATGTCCAGGACAGTGTCATCACCACCATTCAGAACCTCAGAACCTCTGAGACTTACACTATCCAGGTCCTGGCCTTCACTTCTGTAGGAGATGGTCCGTTCTCTGATCCTGTCCATGTCAAGGTCATGCCTGGAGGTCAGTTTGTGTGTGTAAAAAGGATTGCTAGTTCATAATAATATGAACTGAAATGTTCTGCCCAGTGAAGCAGGAAGTCATT
>NC_024326.1:1744267-1761919 GCF_000523025.1 Cynoglossus semilaevis
TGTAGCAGTGGTTAAGCAGTGATGGTTAATGCTTAGGATATGGTACTGAATAAGAGGTACAGTATAATGGAATCCAATGCCAAGTGCTTAAATAATTGTCAGTGTTTCACCTTTCAACCTTCGTGTACCTTTTTGAAAACCTACTGCAGCCTCATTAGCACAAACCTAAAATTCAATATGAAACAGATTTGAACTGAGATGTAGAAAAAAGGCTTTAATTTTCTGGGGTTCTATTTTGGAAAAAAAAAATGGATATTTTTAGTTTTGTGTGCAACATTGACACAACACAAAAAAGAGAATTAAACAATGCAAACTAAATTATCATCCTTAGCGTCTGATCTTATGTAATATTTTAAAATCAAAAACACAGTTGTACAGATTAGTAGTTAATGTTACACATTTAGAAATCAGTCTTCTGCTTTGTGATTTTTTTCTTTTAATTGATAATGGGGTTTTTTGTTAAATGATATAAATAAAACACAGTTGAGAGATTGATTTCAAACCTAATAAATCAAAGACATTAATTAAGTCACACATGTTTCAAGTTAAACGAAAGCGTAGTTGGTAATAAATGATTTACAGATTTATAATGAAACATCAGTCGGAGGAAGATTAATACTGACTATGTAATTCTTAAAATCTTGAATTAATAACAGGTAATGAAAATCTAATGTGTAATAAGAGGGAAGGAGCTTTAAAAAAATAAAAAGTCTGATATTGGTAAAAGATGCTTTTACTATGTTTTCATCATTGGATCAGTAACATAACAGCTTGTGGTTGTTTTTTTTCCTTTAGTTCCAGGTCAACCAGGGAAGTTTAAAGTGGGAAAAGTGACTGACACCAGTATAGAGCTGACTTGGGAATCTGCTTACACCAAGGAAGGAATCCTCAACTATGAGCTTCTCTACAAACCGGTCAAGTTTGGTAGCCTGGTGAGACCCCTTCCACTCTCTCCAATGCAGGCAGCAGTTTTAGTCTTTTTTCCTCCGACCAACTTTAAAAAAACAAAAACTTTTTTCCCTCCCTTCGTTCTTCCAACCTTTCCCTGTGTCCTTTCACTCCTCCGTCTCACAGGAGAAGCTGACCTTCGGGCCGAGAAATTCGTACACAGTGGAGGGTCTGAAGGCGAACACAGAGTACTCCTTCTCCCTGGCTGCCATCTCCAGCAAAGGCATCGGCGCTTTCACTAATGAACTGGTGCAGAGGACGTCACAAGCCAGTACGTCTCAATCTGCTCACTTTGACTGGGTTTACACACTGTTCCTTCAAGCTCAAATGCATATTTCCCCTTTTCATTTTCCTAAGCTTCAGCTGTGATACCCACTTGTGCACACAGCTCAAGTGACATTGTGCTGAGCTCCTGACCTGGTAGAACCTGCGTATCATCTAACCATCGCCACATCTTTTCATTTATCTTGTTTATCCAGCCATCTGCCTGAACCCACCTCTCCCATCCATCTCTGTTTGACCGTGGCTTTCTTTTTCCACTCAGGCTCTGGCTTTCTTACACAGCCAAAGCATCATGACAGATGGAGATGGAGCGCCGATTAATGTTCCACTATTCCTTTTTTTCACCTTCCTTTCACTTTTTCCACTTTATCAGTGTCTAATGTCTTTGAAAGGGCAAAACTGTTTGCCACTTACTGGCTGGCAGCCAGCGGTGAGGAGCGTTAAAGGATGGTGGTCGGTCTGCTGTGTTGACAGGTAAGTGCCATCCTTGTCTGGATTTTCTCCAGTCTCTCCCTTGTCTCATTTTCTCTCCCCTGTTCTCTGTAGTCAATAACTTACAGTCTTTTTGCTCTGACATATTGAGTTATATTGTTGCTGCTTCAGAGAAGAAATAAATAAAAAAAACACAGCGATAACTGAGGAAATGGTACAAGGAACAGAATGGATAAAGAAGTTGTGTGTGACAGAAAAAAGGCCTGGAGTCCTGTGGCGTCTGTGGCGCTGTATCAGTCGTCTGGTAAGATATTTGTCAACAGTTACTTAACAATGTGAAGATTAAATCTGTGTGCGCAAAATCAAATCATCTTCAGACTGGAGCGTAGACAAAGCTAAACTCTTACAGATGGTCCTATTTCACCCTTTACACTGGAGAAAGAAAACAGGCAGGGTGCTGCATGGGGGAGGTTGCAGTGGGAGGCAGCGGGGGAGGCAGCGTGCAGTTAAAAGGAAGGTGCCAGATAAGCAGGCCATTTCATGCGACAGAATTCATTTCCCAGAGAGGTTCTGTGCGTTTGGTTATCACCAGGCTTTGGTGCACATCTAGATTGTCCCCCGAGGCCAACAGCACAGTGGCTGTACGGGTGAGTGGATAGATGCTTGAACCTGTCGGCTATCACTATTACACACCCGCTCATACACACACTGAAGTAGTTTACACTTGAGCTCGCACACAAGCACTGGTCCCTCAGCCGTGCTTGTGTCTGATGCTTAAGGTGTGTCACACAGAGAGGTGGTGGTGACCGCTGTTCTTCTCTGCTAAGGAAGGCTGGTTTAATACACTAGTAGGAACCAACATCCTGTGACAGTGAAACATGTCACTGGATTTAGGCCATCATAAAGAATGATGTGATGTGGATGGTTTGGACAGACCATCATTTCAAAAAGAATTTAATCTATAATATAGATATGAACTAAAATACCAAAATAAATAAATGTTACATTATATCATATTTATTTGAAATATTTACCTAACATGGTATATCCCCAAAATATCCCCAAAATATTTGTTATATTGCAAGTCCTAACTAGAGGTCGGAGCAAAGAAAGTTAGCATTTATTAATAATTCCTAAAAACTAAGAGTTGTGCAGATTTAACATTTTACAAGTTGGCATCTAAAAAAAAGTTTTTACAGATTTTTTTTAAAAATGAAAGTAGACCAGGAGCAAAACCCACAGATTTTTTAAAATGAAAGTAGACCAGGAGCAAAACCTGCTCAAGAGCCGTCCAGTATTGGGCCCCAGGGCCTGACCTTGGACAGGCCTGACATACAGTGAGTGAACACCACAGTTAATGTGAGGTCTGGATGATTTTCCCCTACTGTTCTTTTCTCCACTCACATTTGTCACAGTCCACATCACAGTCTTTTTCAGATTCAGCTCTTGTCGACTGTTCATCATTGCTGCCTGACTTTCAATATCCATCTATCCATCTGAGTGCCTTTCTCACTCAGGCACTGTTGTTTTCCTCTGTTTTTTGTTTTTTTTTAAACTTGTTTCCTAAATCCCTTTGTCCCCGCGCGAGATCTGTTTGGGTTCGTATTTTCCAATTTTTCCTTTCCTGTATGAAGCACAAGACCTTCTCTCCTAGTGTGCAGTGCAAAGTCTCCGACCACTCTATTATCCTGAGAACTCAAGGATTATGCCACCGTGGGGGCTGCTGATGTGAAATGTGTGTATTTGTCTGTGCTCCTGTGCAGCCAACTGTGGGCCAGGCTTCAGAAAGAAAGGCTTTATTTGTTTTTCATTCATAAATCTGGATCCTTTCATGCCACCAGCTATAGCCGCAGGATAATATATAATCACTGGCTATTGGATACACATTCTCCTTGGGTATAATTAAGTTGTCCACACAGGGTCAATACTCTTGTCTCTGGTTTATTTCATTAGGCTGTAAGCCTAACATGATGCTTTTACAATATGTGGTTTCTCCTGTTTGGTTTTTTCTGTTTTTTTGCCTTAGTCATGTTTGTCCTTGTGCTACTGCGTTCACTTCACTTTGCCGTAGACATTTTAATATTTCCTTTTTTTTTATCCTCATTCTCCATCCCGGTTCTTGTCCTTTCTCTTCATTTCTAAACCACCTCCTCTCGTGTGTCTACCTTAAACTCCTTGCCGATTGCCCTCCTTGCCCTTTGTCCAATTAGATCCCTCTGCTGCCCCTGAGGGTGTTTCTTGTGAGAAAGCCAGCTCCACCTCACTGAGGGTAAGCTGGAGGCCACCTCCAATCCACAGTGAGGATGGAGAGCTGGCAAATTATGAGCTGAGATACCAAAGAATAATAGGAGCAGGAGGTGAAGGTCAGGGCCAGGAGGTGAAGGGACGTCCTGTCCCAGCCCTGCATGGGCAAACAATGGTAGAGGGGCTGGAAAAGTGGAGCTGGTACAACGTGACCGTGGCAGCCTCCACTGAGGGAGGGACAGGAGACAAGAGTCCGACGGTGCTGTGCAGAACTGATGAGGACGGTGAGGACGAGAGCCATAGATCAGACCCAACTAAACAGTATTGATCGTTTAGTTGATTATTTACTGTCTAGACTGCTGCTCTATTAATTGTGTGTGTGTGTGTATAAAAACTCAGTCCCTGGTGGAGCTCCTCGTCAGGTGGATGTTCATCCGCTCAACTCCTCGGCATTTCAAGTCACCTGGCGATCTGTGTTGCCTCAATTACAACAAGGCCAAATCAGGGGCTACCAGGTGCACTTTAGTCGAGCAGCGGGCAGCGAATCACGCAGCAACCTGCCCCGCATCAAAGACCTTTTATTGGATGACGCTCAGGTAACACAGCAACTGAATATTTATAGGGTTAAATCATTTCTTTTGTGATTAAATATCCCTCTCTTCTCTGCTCCCTCCTGGTGCTCTCCTCTCATCTGTCTCGGCTGCCTGCGGGGTGTGTCATACGTTTGTTTGGGATAAGATGGAAGAGGAGGATGAGTCGACTCAATACGTGAGTGCAGGCTTTCCGTCCTTTTCTGCTTTAGTAAACGAAGCCATAAAATCCTCATTAAGACTTTTAACCGAGGAGTTTATTAGCCGATCCAATGCCACTGGGTTTCTTACTTTTTGTCAGTTTAATTTTGTCAGTTACATATGCTCTTGTTTTATCGCACAGTGTTAAAAACATTTTAAATAACAAAAACGATTATGAAAACTAAAGTGACAAACCAACAGCTTCTGCTCTTGATGAGATATTTAAGACGATAATTTAGTGTTACACAAAATAATTTAGATGAAAGAATTCTACAGTAAACTCTTTTTCACTCACTCAAGGTGCTAGTAAACACACACCTGGATGCTGTTGTTGTTGGCCAAAGTATCATCCTTGAAGTTGCTTACATTTAGCATACACTGTATCCAAAGTAAGCTACAGTATCTAAAGGTAGATAAATGAAAAGAGCAAATGCATAACTAAGACCATTGACATTAATAGCTAACATTTTTAAATAGCTAGAAATTAGCTGAAAAGTGACCTAACCTTAGAATTAATTAGCTGAAAAGTGACCTAACCTTAGCTTGTTCTTTGCTACAAAAGTAGAATTTGTGTACTGTAGTTAGAAAATAGTTTAACAATGAAAAACAGCAATAGAAAGTTACATTTAAAACAAGTTTTTCTTTTATATAATGTTGCGGTTTTATCTCTGAATGTTCGACCTTATGGTGAAGGTGTTGTGATTTTTTTTCACAGGAGCTGATTTTGGGAGATCTGAAACCAGAGACTGTGTACTCTGTGTCAGTAGCCGCATACACCACAAAAGGGGATGGAGCACACAGCAAAGCCAAGCTGGTGCAGACTCTGGGGATTGGTAAGCATATGCCAAGCATACAGTTCAATGCACTGGATATAGTAACATACTAAATCATTGATCTAAGCTGCAGTGGAAGAGAGCAGTAAATAAAGCACTCAATCAATTCCAATTCTTCTATAAGATTTACATGAAATATGCCTTTTCTATAAATATATGATGCCATTGATTTTCCTGCTTCCTCCTCTGTTGTTTGCAGTGCCCGGCCCACCTTCCCTTCAGTTGCGTCTGAGATCAGGGCCATCAGTGGAGGTGTGGTGGACTCCTCCTCTGGAAAGCTTTGAGTCAGGCTCTAATAGCCGGCGGCTCCCAGTGGAAATACAGGGCTACCGCCTACAGTTTGGCCTGAAGAATTCCGCTTTATACACCACAATAGAGTTTGGCAACAGAGAGAAAAACTTTACTGTCAAAACCCTCTCCCCAGGCTCCACTTACGTCTTTGTCCTCTCTGCAAAGAGCAAAGCAGGATACGGTGATGTGGCACAGCAGGAAATAACAGTGCCCATCTACCCACCCATGGGATACCCCGAAATATCTGACATTGTCAATGTCACTTGCTGCTCCGTACAGTTCTCCTGGCTCCCACTCACCTCCAAAGAGTCCAACAGTCCCATCACTGGCCACACCGTAGCCTACAAACAGGTCACTGACCCCAAACCCAGTACAGATCCTGCAGCCTCTACCTCATCGTCTCTCTCCATTCCTCCGTGGATAGTCTCTTTACCAGCAAATGATTTCAGCTGCATCATCCAAGGTCTTAATCACAGCACTGCCTACGAGCTGCAGCTCAGAGCCCACAACAAGGCAGGGCCAGGTCCGTTCAGTCCACCTCTGGTGTTCCAAACGCTGGCCTTTGAAACAGGTAGGGCTGGCCTTGGGCCATGAAAGCTGCCGTTAGCTGTCGAGCACCGGTTCAGTTTCACATCTCTGCTGCCCCTCCTGTGGAATTCACTCCAAATCACTAAATTAAATCAAGTCTGGACCAGTTCTTGCAGGTCAGCCTTTCACCCGTGCACTGCTGTGAAGCAAAGCAAATGGCAAAACTGAGTGAATCACAACTACTACCCCCAATCTCCTCCTTTCACTCACTTGTACCTTCATCACCTACCCTTTCACCAAGAGTGGAAGCAGGCTGAAAGATCAGGGTGTTTGCTTTGAGTGCATTGCTTATCACAGACCCTTAGGTAAAAATCAATACAGGTGGCTCTAATACTCAGTATCTAATGTGGACGGTAAGTGTTCAGTCTGAATTCAAGTGATGTGTGGCATCAGGAGCTGTACCTGCAGGTAAGATGTTAGTCCTTCACTGACACCGATTCTCAAGCCTCTGCTGACAAACTGAAATTCTGAGTTTGACACACACTTACACTCTGAGAATGTGGCATGTCACAAAATTCCTCTGCAGTTCTGTCTTCTGTTTTTGTTTTACTTATAACTCCTTCCATCCACTCTCCTCATCACTTGCACAACTTCCTAACAATCATGTCTTCTTCAACTGAAAAATTACTTTAATTTTTTCACAGGACTGCAGTCAAACACCTGAGGAGCCTGCAGCGTCAATAAAAGGCTTCATTAAAACTGATCCTATATTTTGTCTTGTGTTCTACAGATGTTCCTAGGAATTTTTCTGTCAATCTGGCCACTAGGACCAGTGTTCTCCTGACCTGGGAGTTTCCAGAGAGCAGCAACCCATATCGCTTCTCTGTATGTCCATGAGTATAATGCATGTACATGTTCAATCAGTTTGATCCTGCATAGTGTAATACAGTATGTAGTGTTGGTCAGATGCTATAATGTGTGCTGCTTTAAAATGTATAGACTTAACTTTAATTACGAAGTCCATTCAGTTGAAGAGCAAAAGTTTAAGATCTGGTTCTAAGAAGAAATTCTTCGACCTTGTGTTTCTCTTTTTCTATGTATACATACGTATTGAAGTTAGGGTCAGAATGAGTCTTTTCCTAAAGTAAATACAACATTTGAACACCCTGTGTCTTGATTTTCTTTTTAGGTGGAGTATAACCGACAGAAAATGGAGGTTGATGCTCGTCTCAAGAAGGCTGTCATCCCGAACCTCCAACCTGACACTAGCTATGACTTCAAGATTACAGCGCCCGAGGGCAACATGGGAGGCCTTCGTCACCGCATTACCGCTAAAACCTCCCCACCAATCACCATCCGGCGGCCCGAAGTCGACCACGCCCGTGAAACGGAGACCACTGTCACCTTAATCCTGCCGTCACTGGAGACCCGCAGTCCTGTCAAGTGAGACTGAGTGATGCATATGTAGATACCACCGTGTTTATTTATGTGGTTGTCATGGCTTTCATAAACAATTGGTTTGGCTGACTGTGATCAGAGAAAAGCAGTGTCAGTGGATGTGGGGGTTGATGATGACTTTACCAGACTTGACAGCATGTCTGGAACACAGGCTGTATTGTTAAAATTGTTCAAGACGTGTTTACTGTTGCACAATGGCAGCTTGTCTCATGTTGTTTATCTTTCACCCACACAGAAACGTTTATGTTGTTGTGGTTCCACTAAGGAGAACCCGTGGTGTCGTCAGGCACCCAAAGAGTCCAGATGAGATGGACTTAGAGGAGGTGAGCCATTCAGCACCTAATTATTATGTGACACAGTTGAAAAGGTTATTTTCATCTTTGAAAATATATGTATATATATTCCCAGCTGAAACAGTACTCATCTGACAACAGATGTTTTCTTTGTTTTCTTTGGTTTGAGCTTAAAACTAGCTTATAAATGAGTTACATCTTTGAGCTTAAAACTAGCTTATAAATGACATTTCATATTGAAATCATTGCTTCCTCTATGATTGTGCAGTGTAGTCTCAAAAAAGATTTCTTCAACTTTTTTTCTCTGTCCACATTTCATATTGAAATCATTGCTTCCTCTATGATTGTGCAGTGTAGTCTCAAAAAAGATTTCTTCAACTTTTTTAAGAAGGACTAAAACGCTTGCTCCGTGTGTGATCTCCTTTAGTTTTCAATTATATTTTTAAAAACTAATTTTGCTACTACATCTACTGTACTGTGTTAATGTAACCTCAATATAATATTGACTGTATGTACGTTTCTGTTTTTCCCCATTGTAAAGGTTTTTCAGAAGGATAGCCTTAATTCTAGTTTAATGTGAAAACTGAAAAGTCCATTAAAGGAAAATGTATCTTGTAAATTTGGACTTCACTTTTAAACAAGATTAATTGCCTTATTCAATGCAATTAAGGGTGATGTATTGCATCGATATTCCCAAAATGATATAATACACTTAAAAGTTGTAATAAGAAGGAAGGTGCAGTACCGTTTGGTCTTAAATCATTAACTTGCTCAGCACAACTTTATATGTTGGGCTGGTAATTCTTAGGAGTCTATACTATGACTGTTCTTGGTTTATAAAAATTGAGTCTGGTTGTTTGACACTCTTTTATACATATAATTTTGATACCTGATCAAAAAAAAAGAAGGAGAAGCTCAGTTTCTTTTGGTTTTATTTTTATAATCTGCCACTTAAATTCTGGCTTTTCTATAGTGGCATTTATTTGTGTTCTTTATGGGAGTCTTTTTAGTTTGTTCGACTCATTTTTCAATGGCGTCATGTCAAGATTCAGTTGACAGTTGTGCAGCCGGTGCCCTCTTGTGCTCGTAAATTATTTGGTGTGTATTTTTGATATATAAGTCGCTTCAAAACTAGTAAGCCAAACTATAATCCAGAAAATATGTCACGTATCCGTGACCTTTTCAGTATCACTGTGCCTCAGTCAGAACTTTTGTTTCTCTATCTCTTAGCTGCTGAAAGACATCAGTCAAAGGCAAAGAGATTCTCGGCAGCAGAAACAGGTGGACATGCGTCGTGCCTACATCACAGCACGGTTCACACCTGCCACCCTCCCAGCCTTTTTCACCCTGGGGGACCAGCTGGACTATGGGGGCTTTGAAAACAGAGCTCTGGAGGCGGGGCAGGAGTACATCTTCTTCATCCTGGCGGAGCTCAATTCCACCACCGGGGTATAAAACCTGCTGTGTCACATCTGTTTTGTTCCTGTGCTATAATCCCCCACCTCCCTCCCCTCCCCCCACCTACTAACACAACCACCCTGGCTGTGTTTCTGTCACACAGTCTGTCACTATACATTGTAATCAATATGGCTTCACTGCTGGATATCAGTCAAAGTGTTGTAAGCAAAAGGCAATAACCTTCACGTACTTCCATCATGACAACTAATAAAGAGTGAGTGCACTGACTGTGGCAGTGGAAGATATATGGCCCTGCACTGTGCTGGGATATGCATTCATTTGAATTGGAATAGACATAAATACAGGGTGCGAATCAGACAGATTTTATTTTTTATGTTAGATTTTTTACATTTTATTAGCAAGCCCAGTACTGGGATGTTTTTCAGGAGTTGTTTAGAAGTAATAAAAATGCACTTCAGATCTTCCTAAGAAAGTATTGCAGACAGGAATGAGGATATTGGTGCTGTATTGATAGGAAATAGAAAAGACTGATGAAATACAGTGTCAAAGCACAGCACCCTTGTGTCCTTGTCACAGCCATTGAAATCTAGCGTAACGCAATAGTCGCTGTGTTTTCTCGCCGGCTGTCGTTACACTGTTAAAACAGTCACAATATCCTTCTCTGATGACGTATCTTTACGTGTATTTCCAGAAAATGTATGTAGCCAGCCCATACACGGACCCAGTCATTGCCCCGGATTCAGACCCACAGCCCGTGGAACCAGGAGATGGTCTAATCTGGGTGGTGGGACCTGTCCTGGCTGTGGTCTTCATCATCTGCATAGTAATCGCTATCCTCCTTTACAAGAAGTAAGTAAGATTGCTATGATATCAAACAAAGTTGGACAAACACCTAAAGAAGGTCAACAAGAGGGACAGAATTCTTTCCTTTTTTCCTTTTTTTTTGGGCCACCAGTGAGTTTTCAGTGCCGTACAATATTAGACACACTTGTTCTGTTGGCTGCCTTTACTCTGTGTTTACTCTATAATGAGTAAGTTGTGTTTTATTTGTAATATTTACAGTATATTTTTAGAGATATATTTTAAGTTTGATTTTTCTTAAGTCAGATATTACTGTATGTCAACCCAGCAGTGTTATACAGAGTTGGCAGATACAGCAGTTCTGCTAGTGCTGCTTTAAAAAAGGCAGTCTGTAAAAACAGCCAAGTGTTGACTGTATCATATTTACTGCCTCTAAGAGAAGAAACTTAGATTCAGTGCCAAAGGTAATCACACTTAATTAACCTAACGAATAACCTGCGGGTCTGTGGATAAATTGAGCTTAAGGCCAGTGATTCCAAACTGGCGGCCCACGAGCTGAATTTTACCCACCAGACTGTCCAATCTGGCACGCGACTGGATTCCAAAATTGTGAGGATCAAAGAGAAAACTTCATGTGGTCCACATTGAAAACTGAAAAACAACAACTTAGACATAAATAACTATCAATAATCCTCACCATTTATGACATGTATTTACATTATGTTAGACAGACATTTAGTTTCTTTTGTCAGAGAGCTGACATTGGCTGTGGTAATGTAGCCAGACTTTATTGTTCATTAATCAATGACCATATTAAACTACTTCTCAGTTCTATCACATGTGAAGTGAATCATTATACATGGCTGGATGGCTTGCACTTCATTATTGCTCATTGTACAAATGTGACTATTATGAACTGAAGTCATATCAATAAATCTGTTTATGTTTTGCAAATATCTGCCTATTTTTCTGTTGGCCTTCAGGGCATTTTACAGAATCAACTCTGTAAATAAAAGCATCTACACCGGTGATGCAGTGTTTTCAGCCGTTCACCTCAGGCTACACAGAAAGTATTTTTAGTCTGGGTTTATTTTTTCTTTGAAGGATTTTCCAACAAAGATTGGCGCAATCCTGCCAGCCTTCTACATCACGTTGACCTGACAAGCCCGTGCCCACTGTGTGCGTCTACAGCTGATATTTCATGTAGCAGAGCTGTTTATCCTCAGTCCGCCCACACAATGCTTCACTTTCAGTTAGATATTCATCAAATTTGTTTCACACTTTAGAACTTTGTTCTCCCCTCCGGCTGCTCTCAAACGGCCTCACCCTGCTGTGGGTCTGTGTTATGTGGTGCAAGCCATCAAGCTTTTGAATACTAATGTGAAAGTATTGATTTTCTCTCTAACAATCTGCCTGTTTCCTTACGTTTCTGACTCTAATTATTCCTTCTCCTGTTTGTAAGCAGCAAACCTGACAGGTAAGATTAAATCATGTTATCTTTGTTCATTTTAACAGCAAATGCATAATACTTAGAGAACGTAGACACCAAACACTGCTTTTATTAGCCACTGCTCCATTTACTAAAACCAAGCAGCCGTGTTAATGATGTGTCAGTACTCAGTCTGCTCTCTCTCCCTGGTTATTTGCACATGCTAATTGCTCTTTTTATTCACCGGTCTGTGAGCAGCAAACGCAAAGACTCAGAGCCTGGAACCAAAAGTCTTCTGAGTAACGCTGAGATGATGGCCCATCATCCCACAGACCCCGTGGAGATGAGACGCATCAACTTCCAGACTCCCGGTATGGACCCTGCGCCCACTCACACACCCAAACACTCACAGTGTGTGACTGTCTGATAAAGCCCACTTCCAGTTCCTTCATCATCTCATGATCAAATATTCATGCAGCTAATTTTATACCTGGTTAAAAATTATACAGACTTGATTGTAGAAGGGTTTCCTCTCCTTCCCCACCTCTTCCTCCTCCTTATCAGAACCAAAATGAAACTGGCGGCTCCCAGTCAGTTCTCGGAGCAAAATGGCCGCTGCCCAGGTACTGTAGTACAGTCACAGTGTCTAGTCAGGGCTGAGTCATAATGGTGTGACTAAAATCAAATCATCTCCGCTCGCCCACGTTCCACATGCTGCGCTGCAGATAGCACATCAGAACACATTAAGAACAGTCTGTCTTTAATTTTCCATGACAGGTATCATCGGTCAAATGACGATTTAAAAAAACAAAAAAACGGAGCGGTAGTTCCTGATGAAATGTATTTTCTGAATTTCATAACCCACTGAAAACCCAACTGAGAAGTAACGACATAGAGGTTGCCACTCTGCTCCAGCCGATGAGTAAGAGCTAACAACACAGCTGCTGTGGCTTCAGACCAATGATGTGAACAATTAGCAGCATCTGAAAGATACACAGAGTTCTCACTTTATTTTTGAGCCTGCGTTTCATAAAGAAAAAAACATCCTCGCTGACAGAACTGCAAGATGTGTCACCTTGTTGCCACTGTGCCAAAGATGCGTCACCAAAGAGTGTAGATTGCTGAGTTTTATAAAGTCAGATGTTTCTTGCTTTTGTACTTGGTCCATTTACCAAATACTTTTTTTTTTAAATCCTGTCCCTGTGAAGCAAAGTAGAGGCCGCAGAACTACGCCCTTCACTTTTCTATCCATTTTTACACTGGTGGCAGCAACATCGAGATTCTCTTCACACATTTTCTCTCCCTCACCTCTTTGAAATGCTCAGCGAAGATCATTTTTTCCTGACAAAACCTGCTGATGCTAGCTCAGGTCATTTTGGTCGTGACAGGAGCGTTTTGTAGTGATTACATGTGGGCGCTGCCGAGGGCAGGCGCTAGGAGAGGAAAGCCGATGCATGTTTTGGTAGAGGGAGATTCAGAATGACCTCCTGTGCTTTTTTTTTTTTACATAGCGTCCAGATGCTTTGTAATAGCAGATACACCGGGGGTGTATACTGACAATTGTGTTAAATGGCTTGTTTAACAGTGCATAGCAGCGTTTGATTTATCGCTGTAGATATTTGCTCTGTGAATGGAAATGGATTGTTGTGGCAGCTCCAGCTATGAAAGAATTGACAGCAGGAGGCATGGGTGTAGGTAGCTTTCTTTGTGTGTGCGCACACACAGCCCTCCCTAATTAGGGTTCATCCATTCTTTGTTTTTCCTACGCGCTCTGTGTTCCGATCACACTGAACGTAATTTATCAAAAGAAAAAAACAAAATACAAACAAACAAGGCCTGTCTCACTTTGTCCTCACACGTGGATCAAAATTGATTTTCTGCCTGGGCATGTTCTTTAATCATTTGATGTGATGTGTCTACAAGACTGAGATTATTTCCACATCCTTTATAAGAGCGATGGAAGGATGTGTTACAGTTTAACTATGATCCAGGTAAAAAATGAACGCTATTTCATTTCAAATGTTGAAAAGGGAAAATGCAGTTAGTTTTGGATGGATGGGGTTTTTTGTGTCATGATATTAAGGTCTTTTTACATTTACTCACAACAAGGAACAATAACAGCATTTGTGAAAAAAAGTGTTTAGGTGTTCCCCGTCTGCCTCCAGTTTAAGTCTAGTGCACGGGTGAAATCATTTCAAAAATAGTTTGAATCACGAAAAGTATTTTTTCATTTTCCCTAAGACTGAAGGTTTAAGTGTGTTACCAACTGACAGATTTAAGTTCTGGTTGGATTTAAGAGCCTGCTTGGTCAGGATCGAGGAGGTTAGTTAGCCTACAAGAACTCACTGTACTTCACCAGCCGCTGTGCTAAACTGTACAACTTGTACCGTTAATTGAAACATTTAGTTTAACCCGGGCTTCACCTCTGACCTCTCTCTACTGCAGGAATGATGAGCCACCCTCCTATCCCCATCACCGAGCTGGCTGAGCACATTGAGCTCCTGAAAGCTAATGATAACCTGAGACTCTCCCAGGAGTATGAGGTGAGAAATGACTCATTATTTCACATGGATAAACTGATTCTCTCTTTTTCTGTCTGAGATGTTAAGCCGTCGCTTCGCAGAGCGAATCTTATTTAACATCTGTAACTCTGCGTGCAGACTATATATTCATCATTTATTCAGCAGCGCAATTAATTGCTCTGAGTTGTCAGCACTAGCCTGCACTCTGTGCTTCTGTCCTCTTTAAGTACACTATCGCTCAGTAGGCCTTTGCATACTGCTAATGTGCTCTCTGTTTTTTACTGGATGTGCCCAGTCCATCGACCCAAGTCAGCAGTTCACCTGGGAACATTCAAACCTGGAGGTCAACAAGCCCAAGAATCGCTATGCTAATGTAATAGCGTACGATCACACCAGAGTCATCCTGGCTCCCATAGATGGTAAGAAAAGTTTGATGAGATGTTTGTTTAATCTAATGAGTCTGTGTGGGTGAGGGAGGGATTTTGAGTAAGAGGGAGTTAAAGTGGGGGAGAAAAGGGAGGGAGCGCTGCATGATGGATGGAATCTGGAATTGGAAACTGTTTCCGCAGACTTTCTTTGTGCAGTGGCACGAGACTGACAAACTGTTTGAGTGCATTCAAGTGCAGCCAGTGTTCTGGCAGAAAAAAAAAACAAGGGGGAGAATGGATTTGATCTGGAGCTCAGGCTTTTACACCGTCAAAGCCTTTTTTTGTTTGTTCTAGTCCAACAGCTGTCTTTTGGAAGCCACGGTTGTTAGAAAGTGACAGATTGTTATGCTGTTTGATGTGGTACACAGAGGTTAACTCAGTATGTTGCCATATGCAGATTAGTGTTTAGCAAAAGCTTCATCGGTGTCTGTCTCTAGCAGGGATTCTGGGGAGCGACTACATCAACGCCAACTACATCGACGGCTACAGGAAACAGAACGCCTACATCGCCACGCAGGGGCCTTTGTCGGAGACGTTTGGGGATTTCTGGAGGATGGTGTGGGAGCAGCGGGCCGCGTCTGTGGTCATGATGACACGCCTGGAGGAGAAGTCAAGGGTAGGACACCAGATCTTCACATTTGACCCATATTTCCAATGTCGGTAGTCCAGCAGCTCTACAGTAAGCAATATTGGATTTCCCTGTTATATCTGAAGCCCATTCATACCTAACCTTACTAGTTAGCCTGCTACTTTAGGAAACTCCCAAAATGTTGCATATGGGACCATTTGTCTGACAAAACGAACTGGGCTTGTTGTAATATTAAACTAGAGATTTAACTTTTTATAACCTTTCAGAGTAAGCGTTCTATTCCTGGGATCTAGAGAAGTAAACTGGCAGAGTTCCTTGTTCCTCATCTACTAAAACAGTACTATAAGTGTCTGTTAACAAGATTATGTTAGCTAGCTGCGCAGCATATTCACTTATGAGAAAATAATTAGGTTCATTGTAAGTTAAAATGATCAGTTTTGTAGAATATTGTTTAACATTATAAGATGTAACATTTGTCTTGAATGTGTGCAGATAAAGTGTGATCAGTACTGGCCCAGCCGTGGTACAGAGACGTATGGGATGACCCAGGTCACCCTGCTGGACACGATGGAACTGGCCACCTTCTGTGTGCGCACCTTCTCCCTACATAAGGTAAAGGAGATGCAGCTGTATCCTCCTCCCTCTACAGCATACCCTCTTTTTTTAAACATTTCATCCATTGAAAACTTACAGTTTGACAGCATTCATGAGTTTCCATTGTTACTGCCGGAGTTGTTAGTACCTGCGCTAAAGCCGACAATAGAACAATTCAGACGTCACGTACCGCGGCGTTAAAACCAGGCCAGCCTCTCCGTGTTGGGTGCAGAATAGCGATCGCTGTAGGAGGCAGAGTAGAGTGAAAGGCTGATGTGAGACCGTCTGACAGCCCTGCCTCAGTGGCCTACTTATAAACACAGAAACCAGGCCAAGTGCAGCTCGGCTGAATTTGCATTTGATGTGTTTTGAAAAGATCAACAAACATTAGGAGACATGTCTCGTAGTAGGATTTATAGCACAGGAAACAACAGCCATTCTAGTATTATGCTAATTTGTCATGGCGTACACAGGACTTTACAGAGTGCGTGATCTGATAAACATAATAAAAATATCAGTAGTTTGTCTTGATACATGTGAAATGAAAAGATTTTTTTTTTTTTTCATCTTCTTCTTCAGAGTGGCTGCAGTGAGCGTAGAGAGGTGCGGCAGTTCCAGTTCACTGCCTGGCCAGATCATGGTGTTCCTGAATATCCAACGCCATTCCTCAACTTCCTCCGCAGGGTCAAAGCCTGTAATCCCCCTGACGCTGGGCCCATCATCGCCCACTGCAGGTACACAAACACACACATTTAGTACCAGCCAGCAGATTTTCTCATGCTGCATAATTCTGTACATCTGAAGTGATGCTTATCAGGAGGAGGGGAATCAGGAATTAATGAAATTTTGCAAAGTTTGCACAACATTGAGTTGAGTGACAGGAGTTCACGTCCCGAGTCGTTTCTCTCCCTCAGTGCTGGGGTCGGTCGCACCGGCTGTTTCATCGTCATTGATGCAATGCTGGAGCGTATTCGACATGAACGCTCCGTGGACATCTACGGCCACGTGACCCTGATGCGCTCGCAGAGGAACTACATGGTGCAGACGGAGGACCAATACAGCTTCATCCACGAGGCCCTGCTGGAGGCCGTGGCCTGTGGGAACACGGAGGTGGCAGCCAGGAGTCTGTACTCCTACATGCAAAAGCTGTCCAAGGTGGAGAGTGGAGAGCATGTCACTGGCATGGAGCTGGAGTTTAAGGTACAAATGAGTCCAGTCTGTGTTGTTTATTCTGACTCAACCAATCACAGACTAGACTCATTTAATGTCTCTTAAAAGTGTAGGTTTATTAGTAGATTACTGGTTAAAAAGCTTTTCCTTACAATAAAATTCCAACATATTTATTAATTTTAGTAATTCTGTATATTACATAACCATACAAGCAAAGATTTGTTCATTTTGTCGTGACTAATTTTTCTTTTTTTTTATGCATAGCGACTGGCCAACACCAAAGCCCACACTTCCCGCTTTGTCACGGCCAACTTGCCTTGCAACAAATTCAAGAACCGACTGGTCAACATCATGCCCTACGAAACCACCCGCGTCTGCCTCCAGCCAATCAGGGGCCCAGAACGCTCTGACTACATTAATGCCAGTTACATAGACGGATACAGGTGAGAAGACCTGGGATCTTAGCCTTTTATGATGTCTTCATGAGTGGACAGAGCGGACGTGTTCTCACCAAAGTACTCTCTCCTGTCATGCCCTGTCGGCTCTGTCATCACCGTATGCATTTGCCTCGCCACTGAGCACTCACTTTAGTCCCTGTGA
>NC_024326.1:1761924-1775395 GCF_000523025.1 Cynoglossus semilaevis
TGCTGAAGAGTCTGTGATGATTCAAGCCTTCAGTGTTTCTGAATTCACACTCAAGCTTTTCTTGCCTGAGGCCTGACCCATTTTTATGTCTGATGAGGAAGAAATGAAAATGAAGACAGAAAGAATGTGTGTGTGTGTGTGTGTGTGTGTGTGTGTGTGGATGCGTGCATGAAAATGCAATGAAAACTAAATTTAGGGAAATAAAGTAGTGAAGAACTCTGAATTGTTTTCACAGTACTTTATGTTACTTGAGTTCATACTAACTTTACTAAGGTTAGAAAGTTAGCTTTAGCTTGAATGTTATGTGTATATGTATGCTAATGTTGACAAACAGTCAAGATACAGGAAAAGATAGAAGATAGAGTCGTACAGACCCTAAATGACGCCAATGAAAATGTGCTAAAATATGACTCAGGACCCACATGTTGCACAACACTGAAAATCTCGTCTCACTTATGCTTCAGGCTAAGAATCAAGTCATTGTGGTATCACAGTCCTGTGAAGAATAGCTGCACATCCACCTGTGTATGTGTGTCTCCAGGCAGCAGAGAGGCTACATGGCCACCCAGGGACCACTGGCTGAGACCACAGAGGATTTCTGGAGGATGCTGTGGGAACACAACTCCACAATAGTGGTCATGCTCACTAAACTGAGGGAAATGGGACGGGTATGAACTCCACATACTGTGTATCTGTGAACATGAGCAGTTACAGAGGAGCCGCTGTTTGCAGCATTAAATCCATACATTGAGTGTTCTCTGCTCCTCCAGGAGAAATGTCATCAGTACTGGCCGGCCGAGCGCTCAGCCAGGTACCAGTACTTCGTAGTGGATCCTATGGCGGAGTACAACATGCCTCAGTACATCCTGAGGGAGTTCAAAGTTACCGACGCCAGGGTGGGTTGATGTTTGTGTTTATGGTTTGCTTTTACTTTGCTTGGATGACGGTGACATTTGTGCTCCGATCCCAGTCCATCAGTGCTGTTTAAAGGCACTGGTGCAGAGCGTGTCCTATTGATCGGCACTGTGTTGTTGTTGGTGTGTTCTTATGTTAATGTGTGTCCAACACTACAGGTTTTTATTACTGACAGACCGACCCGGATTAGTTCAACAATGTTGTCTCCAGATTATCATGGCAGCGTGGGTCTGTGTCACAGATCCTGTATGTCCGTACCCCCCCCCCCCCCCCCCCCCCCCCCCCCCCCCCCCCCCCCCCCCCCCCCCCCCCCTCACCCTTGTGATCGGTGTGTGCCAGTCATAGATAACTCTAGTTGAGCCTGTCCCGCGCTGACGCCACATCGACAGATGCTCTATTGATCTCCATTAAAGGGGAGTCAGGAAGGCTGAGCAGAGGAGAAAAGATGTAATTGCGAACTGAGTGGCTGGTGATAGCAGACATTCTGACGTTACAGCTTGAAGTTAACCACAGCCACTGATCCAGGGTCAGATAACAGCAATCGTTACAACGTAGAAAGCATATTCCTGGGCAGAGACTCAAAATAAACATCTTGACAGTGTTGAAAAGACAACAGATACATCTTCAGATTAGATCAGTTTCGCAGTGTTATTTTTATCTGCCTTCATTTTTCTTTTTTTTTTCTTTTCAAATCTGCAGGACGGGCAGTCACGGACAGTTCGTCAGTTCCAGTTTACTGATTGGCCGGAGCAGGGTGTACCTAAATCTGGGGAGGGCTTCATTGACTTTATTGGCCAAGTGCATAAAACCAAGGAGCAGTTTGGTCAGGATGGTCCAATCAGCGTTCACTGCAGGTAAACACATGCACATTTTCAGTTGAATATTAACAAGGGCTTCTCATTGGTTTAAAATGTTAAGATCTCTCTCATGTATTTACTCCAAAGTTACTCAGTAGTCAGTCATTCAGCAGCAACTACAGCACCGATACAATCAGAATGGAAGCTCACTCTCTGTGTGTCTCTGCAGTGCTGGAGTGGGAAGGACAGGTGTTTTCATCACTCTGAGTATTGTCCTGGAGAGGATGCGTTATGAAGGGGCAGTGGACATCTTCCAGACTGTCAAAATGCTGCGGACACAGAGGCCAGCAATGGTGCAGACTGAGGTAAACACAGCTCATCACTGACCAGTGTCATCTCAATCTGTTTTGTCAGCCAGTTACCCTCTTATTAAAGTAGGTCTTTTGTGGATGAAAGAAGTGGTCAAAATTCACATGACCCTCATTGCTCGTTTGTAGAGTTGTCTCTTTATTTTTTCACATTATTATTATTATTATTTCAAGTCACAAAAAATGTAATAAATGAATCAGAACCCCACATTGACCACAGTGTGGTGCTGTGGTACACATGAGCCTCCTCATGTCCTCAGGGCTGAAGTCACTTTAATGTAACTAATTCACACCAAGTATATTTAAAACTATGAAAAAACAATGAAATTCAACCTCATAGTCTTTTTTTATTTTGTGTACAGGCTTCTTTACTATACAATGAGTGCATTCAAAAATAGCCTCCACTCGGAGAAACCATTGAGAAATTAGAAACCGCATCAAAAATTCGACATGTTTACTTTTCAGCAAAGGGCTGAGAGCCATTTTTGTACTTGACCTTGCCTTCACTCCTGCGGATCTGTTGTCGTCGTGCATGCGTCAGTGTGTGTAGGTCCTCGTCGCCGACCATGTGTGCTCAGGGCCTAATTATGTCAATATTGGAGAAGGCACTCTCACATTGTAAATAGATTACACTCATCTAAAATCAATATTTGTGTTTATCTCAACAAAAAATTTGATCGTTTCATCGGTGGGCTCTAACCTACACCCTCGGAAAACTTTATCTCCAAATCCATCCTTTATATTTAGCTTCACAGTCAGACAAGTAAACAGAGCCTGTTGTCAGGTAAAATAACGTATACACTCGCCTCATTGGACCCTCAGCTTTTTAACAACCAGCAACTTTAAAAAGCATTATTTTCTAATTCTCATTCATTGATTTTACACAAATATTAATTAAGAATGTGTACAGAGTATATGTTTTATATTGGGTTCATATAAACAATAGGAAATAGTTCCATCTCCCATCAGTCCCAGCATCAGTGTTCAGCTCTCAGACATCTCTGCCCCTCTCTCTGTGTCTGTGTCTCTCCCAGGATGAGTACCAGTTCTGTTACCAGGCTGCTCTGGAGTACCTGGGTAGCTTCGACCACTATGCAACATAAGCCGGGAGACAACTTTCCTTCCGTCTTTCTGCTCCGAGGTTCACAAACAAACCAACCACTGAGCGAAAGCAGGGAAGGAGCAGCCTGAAGAAGAAAAAAAAACAACACAAGCATAGAAAGAGAGAGATTCAAAGATGAACTCTAGAAACCAACAAGGACGAAAAGCAACAATGAAAAACAGCTACAAGAAATCTGTCCCTAATAGCACACACACACACACACACACACACACAAACACACACATATGCACATATGCTCTCTCATACACACACACACACACTCACCGGGACCTCCTCTGAGGGGCTGGTGTGTGTGGAGACTCTCCATGTGTAATCCATATACTTACCTCAGTGTTCCAGTGTGAAGGATGTACAGTATAATACATGTGTGTTGTTGTCAGCTATCTCCAATATGAACCAGTGAAATTCAAACGGCTTCTGAACAGAAATTATGATACTATATGTGTATAAAAATACAAACAAAAAAAAAGATGAAAACAAAAAAAAATAACACAAAGAGCCTGGATATTTGCTGCACCCTAAATGGGCTTTTTATCCTCAACTTTGTATCGGTTTGTCGTACTAAAGGGATAACAAAGTGCAATGGTCAACATTTCTACGCGTCTGTCAGTCAGTCCAGCACAGGTAGTTTGGACTCCAGCTTAAATCAGACGACAGGGTTATGCCTCAGCAGAAGCCTGCAGTACGGACCTGGTACCACCGCCCTGGAGGCTGCTGGGAAAAGCATGTGGATGTTCATACTCACCTGACGTACCGTGCCAAGAGATCCAACGCAGCAGGAACACAAGCTGTGGCCTATGAGAGGAGAGGAGAGAGAAGGCTCTGTCTTTCACTCAGCACAACATGAACCCATACAAGAGAATGCTTTTAAACGCCGACCGGGGATCACTTCTCTCATTCACACTCTCCGGTCACGTCCTCACCGATCCCCCCCCACCCCACCCCACCCTCCTGGCCTCAGAACAACGATCCAAATCCATCACAGCCCCCCACCACCCCCGCCCCGGCTGAGATTTGTAGTCAAGCACATTCATTCATTCAACAAAAGCTTGCTGGATATTTGCCGTCGTCCTTGTTCATCCTTCACTTCAGATCCTTCAGTCCTATTGTGACAGTGGCTTATCGAAGGAAAGATTCAAGCTTATTTCCTTTCTTTCTTAATACAGAAAAAAGACACTTTTTAGTCGATTTCTGCAGATTTTTGTAAAAAAAATCTTTTTATCGTACGTCTTTGCCTTACACTGTCTTCTTGTTTTTTTTAACATGCAGCCTAATGCTTACGTGTTGTGTGCTGAACTCTCACTGTCGTCAAAACCAAGCTACGTGATGAGGCGGTGAAATGTTTAAAAACCATCTCCATAGTGGTGACAATAGAACACATCGCACAACTGAGTTACAGCGACACTTTATTGTAAAGGTAGAGTATTCAGGAAATATGCTTAGCATTGGCTAACAGTTAGCATGTAGTACGCAGTGCCGCCCATACGGGGGACTCTGTTATGCTTCGGTGGTCTATGAGTCGACTAAGCCGCCTTAACGTTATTGATAATTGGACACACCCTCTTCGTGGACACTATCATTTAGCACAGATTGAATTATGGGGCTGTACGTCTTTAACAGTGCACAGAAGAAGAACGCTGTTTTGCTCCTTAAATAAAATAGTATAATATCTAATATAATAATAAATAGTGTTCTGAGCTAAAACATCTGTATTAAAACAATTTAAAGTACATGATTAAAAACTACACAGTTCTCCTAGTGTTGGCTGTGAGCGTTGTGTATGTTGTTGAGATCAGAACAGAGAACATGGAGTCCGAGGGCAGCACCACTGTGGGTGATTACACCACCATCGACTTATTTATGGGTTGCTTTGTTTGTTTGTTTGTTTACAAAATTCTTGCATACTCTGTCTTTAGGTACATATATCTTACTTAGAGGCCTCTAAGTGTGGGAATACGCTGTTACCTTTTGGCCACTTGATCAAACCATAGCACAATGTCCTCGGTTAGTTCTGGACTTCTTTTTCAAATACTTGACCAAAACGCTCAAATGCGATCTAAGTCCCCAGGCCTCATCATTTGATCAGCACAGCTTCAAAAAACCACCGTCAATAATTCCCCTTCATTTCCTCAACAGCGCAGCCTTGTGAGATCTGTATTTAGAGCACATGGTTTTGTTGGTTTAAAAACTCACACACAATCAGGTCCAAGAACAAAGAGCACAGTGCCGCTGTATCAGACACAGTCAATCAAGTTCTCACTTTTGTACATACAATCGTTGGAGTCCAATACTGGTGCAGTTACTGAGCACAACATATAACGTGGGATTGGATGTGGTGTCTTTCTTCGTCGCAGAAAAAGCCTTATTGCTATTGTTCACTTATTTCATCTGCTTTTTTTACACACATTTATTCTATTTTGTTACTTTTCATCTGGTTTTTATTTATTACATTTAGCAACTATAACCGAGACGGTGTTGTTTACTTGTTTCATGGCAAGCCAATGTAAATGTACGATGTTGTCACTAATTTTTTTTTTTTAGTTTTGGTGCTTTTTTTATTTGCTTATTGTTATTATGATTATTATAAATGTACACCCTCCATTGCAGGGTACTGTTTGATACCAATTACTGATGTCTATTTAGTTAGCTTGAGATGTACATTAGAGGCAAACATAGTTTAAGTTTACAGAGACGCCCCCCTTCCCGCCCCTCGCCCTTCGTACAGTAGCAGCAGCAGTGGTGTGGTCATAGCAGCAGAGGTGTGATCCTGGTAGGACTTAGGGCATCAGAGGGATAGGATTCAGAGATGGTGAAAACCCCAAGCCGTCGGTGTTTAGTTTGCTGTTGAGCACATGGTAGCAAGTGTATTTTTGACAGAGATCAGGTAAGAGACGCACCGCTACGCACACTTCTCGGGCTTATTCTTTAAATCTTGGAGAAAAAAAATCTCTCTATGAATATGAACTTTATGTGTGGTCCAGAAGTCTTGACGATGTGTGACATATATGAAATATGTTATTCCTTCAATTTCTGATCATTGTGTCAAGAGAAATATAAAAGGCACACACAAACACACAACTTGATATAAAAATGTGTTGAGGACCAGCTCTGATGATGATGATGATGATGATGAAGATGGGATCCGTCTCACCTATGTACCTGTTCTTTCCTTTGAAAACCATGGATGTAGATATTGTATCTTGACTTTGTATTAAAAGCAGGATGATTGGATATACAGCACAAAGAGCTGTGTGGATGCTGGGTTTTTATGTTATTCACTCTGTGTCCACTAGATGGACCCAAAGCAACCTGTGATCAAGACTTTTAACAACAGCATCAGTATAGTTCATAGCACAGT
Organism: Cynoglossus semilaevis; assembly: GCF_000523025.1. NCBI lineage: Eukaryota > Metazoa > Chordata > Actinopteri > Pleuronectiformes > Cynoglossidae > Cynoglossus > Cynoglossus semilaevis. Next base: position 1,768,486 of record NC_024326.1, read on the forward strand.
ATATATTTTACCTCAGTTTCTCACACTATATTATTACGGTTGGACATATATATGTTTTGAGGCTGTTGTCATTTTCTGTATCAGGTCAGGGGTCAGAGGTCAGAGTCTTGTACAGGGTATAGAGAAAAAAAAAAGCTGTTGCTCATTCTCTTTGATCTTGATCAAATACCTCCAAGATGGTGGCTGTTCATGGAGGTGTTGGGAGGGGTCTGTCGTGATGTTTGCTGCAGGTGGAACAAATCACACTAACAATGTGAACAAGGAGGCTTTTGATTTTCTTCCTCTTTATTTATTTAATTTTTTTACCACACTGATGTTATTCCCCAGAGTCTGCCTGTATTGTACTACACAGTATACCACAACAGACTATCAAGTACTGCGTCAGGAGGCTCTGGATACTGAGGGTAGAATATTGTCATTATCAAAGTCAAGTTATATCAGGCTCCTACTCCTGTAAATACACTTTATCAAAAGAAAAGAGAAACATATTTACTGTTACAAAAAAATACATTTTTTTTTAATTTTTGTAATCATTTATATTAATACTGTCAATGAATTTAAATTTTTTAATCAGATTGATTACAGTGCAGAGGTGGATTAACCCTAGTGGTTGTCCCGAGTCCTTAAATGGGGGAGGTAGTTTTGAAAAAAAGCATCTAGCACAAAAAAGATGTCAAAATGGATGTTTCTTCCTTTTATCACTTCTTCTTCTTCTTCTCGTCCTCCTCCTCCTTGGTAGAAATATTTATTGATCTTTTATATGAATGTATTATTTAGTTCAATTCTCCTTGATTGAACATTGCTCAATGCTGTGGTGTTTTTCCTCATCACTGTCTTTCCACTGACTGTTTCCATGAACACAACAAACCGTTCTGTACCAAACTGAGCTCATGACTGAGAGCAGAGGAGGAATGTTACTCCACAAACACACACACACACACACACACACACACACAGCCCTGAATGAGATACAATCAGCTCAGACATCTCCCAGAGTGAAGAACACAGGCACAAAAACACATCTAATCACAGCAGCGTTCCAAAGAGTTTAACTTTCAGTTCTGTATAAAGTTCATAACGACGTCCTTATCGCCATTGTTTCTGAATGAGCCGTCTGATAAGGAGAAGACCAGAAGGACCTGAACAGGAAGTACATCGTGTTCCAGACCAGGACAATGGCCACGACTGGTTCGTCCATTCAGCCTGTCTGTCTGTCTCCTCAGTAAGTCCAGCAGTGTCTTTAATTCACATTATTCATGTTTCCACTGTAGATAATAGGAGTGAGGTATTGTCCTGTCCATCAGAGTTAGGCCATCAATGGTCAGTTCACTCTCACCCTATGTTGAGACACGTCAGGTGCTCCAGCAGCTATTCATCATTAAATTAACCCCAGTCATGTGCACCAGGAACAGTGACATTTTAGGCTGGTGTAGAGTTCCTACACACACACACACACACACACACAATGAGAGATCAACGTGACATTGCTGTAAACAAACATCTACTCATTCTACTGTGTACAAAAGTACTTTATCTGAATGCCGATCTAACGTTCGGCATCACCTTTGGTCCACATTATTTTACCAATCCAATTTTCACCACAGACAGTAAACATTGTAAAAATGAAAATAGATAAATAAATAATAAAAGTCCTTCATTTGATTCCCACCTGAACTATTATTTATCTTTTCAGGACGTTGCGGACCTAAAGGTCACGGCTGTGAGTGTGCTGTAAAAGAGTTACCCAGAGGTATTTTACAAGGACATTAAAAATTACAGTCATGGGATTTCACTACTATAATATATATATATATATATATATATATAAAACAGTCCTAGTCTGATGTGTATCTGTGCAGGCTGAGCAGGTTGCATGGTGAGACACTAACGTTTACAGGTTACCAAATACCTCTATGTGTGTCTGCGTGTGTGTGTGAGGGGGTGTGGCCGCGCTTGGTCGTCATCGGTTAAGCTATTGTGTGTGTGTTGCTATGACAAGTCAAATCTATGTGAGGCCTTTACACCTGTTGAGTGAACTCTTCATCTCTCTCTCCTGATTGGCTGCTCCAACACTAACAGAGTCCATCCTACATGTGGGTTCTTTTCTTGTCCGCTGTCACCTGCTATTTCATTTTGCCACTTCTGCCAGGACCAGAAGGATCTAGACTGGATAGATCAGAGTGCACGTGTGGATGACTTGTGTTTTTCTCTTTTCACCATGAGTCTCAAAAACAGGAGATTCTCCCTGGACAGTTCTCTGTGAGTATGAACTTTTGACCCTCACTAATCTGTTTCCACAATGTGGTTTAAGAAACCTGAAATAATTCTGTTCAGATCCCTGCTGTATCCCAGACAGCAGAATGACAGTGTTTCTAACTCAGACTTGTCTATTTGTCAGCCATAATTACAAAAATACAAGAGCATTTTTTTCTGACTCGAACCTCGGTCACGCCGCTTTTGTTTGGCAGCATTTATCTGAGTGGAAAATCACCACCTGTGTACGTACTGGAGTGAACAGAGATAACAAAGTTGTGTTTCTGAAACATTAGAAACATGTGGACTTGTATTTTTAGAACGACGTCTCACTGACTTTTATCTCTGGCTGCAGCAACCTGGACGGAACTGGAGTCTTCGGTTTGAGAAGAAGCAGCTTGGCCAAATTCAGCAACAGGAAGTCCAGGCAGAGTCACAGTCTGGACGAGGCTCGACTGGGCATCAAGGAGTTTCATCAGAGCCTCACCTCCAACACTTCAGTCAGGTGAGCGTTAGCGCAGAGCTACGAGAAACCAGAGGAAACTTCTCGACCTTTGGAGTGACGTGAACGTCCGCCGTCTCCTCTGTCATCTCTGCAGGCGCAGGCAGGGGGCGATCGCCGAGGAGAACCACGAGAGCTCGTACGAAGTGAACAGCACCGTGAGTCTGTGTACAGAGTGAACATCTGCAGCTCCTCACACCTCAGCCTCTTCCCTAACAAGCCATCTGAAGTGACTGTATTTCACTCTGACCTCTGGCTGTGTTTCCCCACAGAGCTTCCAGAAACACAATAAAAGCTTCCACAAGCTGTTCCCAGAGATTCCCGAGGGGGAAAACCTGACACACGGTAAGTTGAGCTCCAGGCCCAGAATTTCTCCTCATGTTACTCCGCATTGATTGAGGAAATGACATCACACGCTGTCCTTCTCTCACCTTGGCCCTTCTTCCCTGTGCTGTGTTTTACTGGGCAGTTCAGTTCATTTTTCATAGTTCGTTTTTTTCTTCTTCTTCTTCTTCTTCTTCTTCTTCTTCTTCTTTTTCTTCTTCTTCTTCTTCTTCTTCTTCTTCTTCCATGTGTGAGTTCAACTGAGGTTTTCAACATTAGTTTGTGACATAGTGTTAGATGACTCAGGTGCAGAGAATAGGTCAGAGACTCTATATATACAGTACATGATATGTTGGACTGAGCTCTATGGCACAATATGAATCAATCAATTTAATACATAATACCAATACCATATAACACCACACTAATTAAACTAACTATTGGTTAGTACAGAACCAGTATCTCAGAAACAGGCCAGCCCAGTGTGAAGTCCTCATGTGAATCTGACTCGTGTGTCTGTGTTCCAGTGTTCACCTGTGCGTTGCAGAAGGAGGTGCTCTATCACGGGAAACTCTACGTCTCCAAGAACCGTTTGTGTTTCCATTCCTCTGTGCTGCTCAAGGACACTAAGGTATAACAACACAATCAAGTCCTAGCCGCAGCTGCACAGGTGAAGTTTCCCACCGCTGGGGTTAGGCTGTTTAGGCTGGAATCAGTTTTAGTTGAACATTAAATCATATTGAAGTGATGTCGTTTCATTTAAATACATTGTTAAGGCTGGTACTAAGGATTACTGTAGGCATTAATGGGCTGTAAAACCACAACGACTTTCACCTTTAGGGACTCCACGCGTGTGCGTGTGTGTGTGCGTATTGAGAAATGACCACGATAAAAACGTTCCTCGACGTGTCTCAGTTTTAAGAGGATTTCTCGTTATATTTCTCCTCCACTGCAGGTTGTTATTTCAGTGTCCAGTGTCACAGAGGTGAAGAAACACAACTCAGCTCTGTCCATGCTGTCTGTCCACACTGCTGATGGAGACAAGGTCACATTCCATTCATTGTTATCTAGAAAAAGGGTTTACTTTTCCAGTGTTGCTTCCAATATTGTAACACAGTGTTTTAAATGTGTCCAAATGTTTCTCTAAGTATTTTATTTGTGTTGTTGTAATGATCACTGATAACAGGAACTCAGTGTTCATTTGTTGGTTTTACCTGTTTAATCATGGAACGTGGTCATCCGTTTGAAGTGACACTAACAACGTCACTTTCACTTTCTCCGTTTACACCCTTTGTTTTTCTTCTGCAGTACTCCTTTGTGTCATTGAGGAGTCGTAAGATGTGCTACAAACTTCTCCAAAGTGTCTGCTTGTACGCACAGGTAACGTAGCTCCTGCAGTTGTTGACGAGACGAATGTCAAGGTTATATACAGTAAAAAAGTAGTAAAAATCAGTAAATAAATGTTACAAACAGCCGAAATAAAAATGAGAGCAGCTGGGAAGGCTATAAACCTTAAGCATGCTAAATATGCTAAATATACTTTTAGCACGATATAAGCTACAGCTATAGTTATATATTAGTTCTCAATGGTCTTGAAGAGTGTCACCGTCACCTAAGAGCACTGTTAATTAAAAAACATAAAATAGATATAACGTCCATCTTTAGTATTTACTGTATGCTGTTGTTCTATTGGTCTCCAGCAGGGGGAGAGTCCCGGTGTCAGCCCGCAGCACTCCTCTGCAGACAATGAAGCAGGTCATGACGGGGTGAGCTCCATTTACACAACCAACCAATCACACTCCAGTGAAGTCAGATATGACAGAGATTATCACAGGAGCTTCTCTGACCCTGTTCTCGTCCACAGATGTCCAGTTACTCCAGCCTGGAGGACAGCTTCGACCAAGACCAGGGAGGACATGTGGACCTGGAGGAAAGTTTACCCAAGTCATCCAGTGATGGTAGGGGGAGTCTAAAGAGTGACTTGGTCACTGGTTTTTAGGTTGAACGATAATCAACTTTGTCACTTTATTGTATTTCCCTTTTTTTCAGATACTTTAAAATTCGGTTCCAGTCATCAGAGCAGCCAAGGTGTGTACAGTGTAGCACACAGACACAGACACAGACAAAGACACAGATACAGACACAGATACACAACAACTCTGCTCATCTGCGTTGATGATCTTGTTCTTTCTCTCTCAGGTGGATCTTGGATCTGGAGCCTTAGGGAAAAACTAACTTCATTTTTCCACCTCGGAGAGATGAGGCATTTCAGCGCCCTCTTCTTCATCTATATTATACTGTGAGTAACTGATAGTTCTCTGTTAGAACTACAGTAACATGGGGTTTGTTTGGTATTGTAAATATTTGCTGCTGAAAAAACATTATACAAATGTAACCATGGAACACAGATGAATCGGATGAAACTGATTAAACTGATGAAACTGATTTTTTGATACAAAAAAACAGGGAGATTTTGTCACCAAAAATGTAGCTAATTAAGTTACATGTTCTTCTGCTGTCAGACAAAGTTGACTCCAGTTTGATCCAAAATGTTTATCAAATAAATGAAGACTAAAAAAATAAACTAAAATAAACTTAAATTTCTATGTAATAATAGTTATTTCTCAAGACTGATAGGAACTAAAAGAACCTACAACATAATGTCAGAGTACTTCTGTGTACATATATGTGCTACACATGTGTATAAGCTGCTGGAGTACAACTACAAATATATACAGTTGTTTTTTGAAAATGCTACCATGAGAGTAAACTGTAGGTTAGCCGTTAGCTTCGCTTCTGTCACCAGTCTTTCTGGAATGACTGCTGGCTTTCCAGGAAACTGAAAACTATTACTTCTCAAAGTGGAGTTTTTCACTTGAGAATGTTGTGTTTTTATCTGTGTTTGTACAGAATCCTGTTCCTCCTCCTGGCGTCTGGCTACATCGGCCTGAAGATCAGCGCTCTGGAGGAGCAGCTCAGCTCTTTGGAGGCTCTGACTGAGATGACATAGATCACACAGAGTGAGTAGAAGACAAACATGAGGCCTGTGAGTGGTGACTTCTTTAAAACAATTACTTGTAGATTAGATCAGACGGAGCAGTTGCACAGGTTCCATGATTACATTCCTGAAAACCCCACACCCAGAAGGAAGTGTGTGAATGGAGATGTACAGAACATTTTCCTTGAACACCAGGTGTTTGTTGTGGGTGATAATATTTTCTCAGGTATGGATTTGACGTAATGATGTCTTCAGTAAATAGACCTGGAGTCGGCCATTAAAAAGAAACAAAAGAAAAGTGGAGGAAACGTTCAGACGGGGCAGAGAACGTGGAGACGAGAGTCATGGTTGATGTGTGACTGAAGAGGTCAAGGGGCAGTACATATGTCAGTACTGTACATCTGAACTACCGGGACGGGGACCAGTTACAGGGACGTGGGTCATAAAGTACCAGACTGCTCAGAAAGAATCAAAAGTTTTATTTTAAAGTAGAAGTCAATCAAATTGCGATAATTTCGCAATACAAAAAAGTAATATACAATATTAAAAACATATGCTACAGCGAGGGACGACTATAATTAGATTATATATGGAATAATTAAATTATGTATAGTTTATATATATGATGGACTTCTGCCAGGAATTCTGGGACCCATGGAAGTATATGACACTGGGCCCCTACAGTATGTATGTATGTATGTGTATATGTTGATATAATATTCTAATATATTTGGCCTCCTATCAGTCAGGGCTCTTGGAAATGCTCTAGTGTGTATATTCTAACATCCACATCTTTCTTCTTCTCTTGCAGATACCGAGAAACATAACACCAT
>NC_024326.1:1775437-1809487 GCF_000523025.1 Cynoglossus semilaevis
GTTCTGAAGGTCACCTTGACTCTAAGACTTACAGCATGTCAACCTTTCACTGTTTACTACATGTTTATTGCCTGACAGCAGATGTTGAACTCCAGTATGAGGACAACATCACACAGAGAGGCACCAGGACAATGTGCTGTGAGAAATGGCCTGATTTTCTGCTGATAGATCAAAAAAAGAAGAGCAGCTTCCTTGACCTCAGCCATCCAGGGTCATCCTGCTAAAGCCATGTTTATTTCCTGCCCAGAGAACAACTGAGCTCAGCTGTCAGAGGAGGCTGGAGGACACGGTGCTGGATCAACATCAACATCAACATCAACACCGTTAACAAGAAGACCCGGCCGTCTTATTAGGCTCTAAATACAAATGTTTCAGGTTCCCGCATTTATTTCATTATGGAAGTTTACAGTTAATGGCATCTCCCCACCACCAGAGGGCAGTCACTCATCATACTGGAATGAAAACATAATTCAAACGTGGTTGCTGATTTGTCATCGTATCGTTAGAGAATCAGTTTCATGTTTCATGGTTTGCCTTCAAGTTATTTAATATAAATTAATATAAACTTGATTGTATTTAATATAATATTCATAAATGTATATTTTTATGTATTACTGTATTTACTGTATGTGACGTCACAACATCCACAAAGACAAAATGATTGTATAAACGTAAAACAAAAATGTACAGAACCTGGATTTAGAGTTAAGGAAAATACAAAATAATTTAAATTCACACTGTTTGCTGAATCGAAGACTATTCTGCACTAAAGAAGTCAATTCTTTAGTGCAGACTAATCAAAAAGTAGTATTTACTCAGTTCCATTCTTTGATGAATTTCCTAAGCTCCTCTCAATGGAATGGTCTGGCAAACACTGGCTGTGGTTTCACACATTGGAGATTCATTAGGATTTAGGTCAATTCTTTAGTGCAGACTAATCAAAAACTCAGTACTTTCAACTTTTTTTAAGTTTCCTTTGTTTTATTGTCTTTTTTCTGGGACACAATAACAACTAAAACCCAGCTGCTGATATTTTTAGATCTGTAACCCACACACTATGTGTTTGGTCACTCAATTTGTAATTAAGTTCCGCGCATGTTTTAATTTTGAACCTTATTGGTACCTGTACAGACGTAAAGCGTCACTCTCATGCAATCACAACAGAGAACGACAGAGGGTGAAGAAAGTTTGACACGTGTGGTCAGAAACACAGGTGATGTACGGAAAATTATCAGGAAAGCTAAGGAGTAAGTGCACGATTTATTTTCTTAAAACGTCTAACTTCAGTGTCGTTGGAATCCGCCGCTGAAACTTCAGTGAGTGTTTGAAACGGTAGTGGTAGTACAGTTAAATATATTAGCTTAAGTCCAGTTTATACATTTTTATTTTATATTAATTTGTAAATAATGTATTCATGATTTAATCGGTATTAACCGAAATTATGTCATTAGTCATGGAGTTAAAATGTGTTAATGTGTTATCTATCACAATTGTTTTATTAAATAATGACGTTAAATGTGGAGAAATACATCTGTAAATTCTTAAAATGAAGCAGCTCACGGAGTTAGAAATAATGAATTATTTTTGTATCAAATGACTAATTTATGAATAATTTGTTGTTCTGCACAATATGCGCAGACAGGTGTTTTGTGGAACCCATGATTGACCGCATTGATCGCCAGCCACGCCCCAGACCTCCGGACGCTGCAGAGATTCCTGCGACTCGACTGGCCAGCTACTGCAGGATATTCCACAGTGGAAAGTACGAAAGCGTTCCAGATAAGCGATTAAACACACACACACACACTGTGCCCAATATGGTGATGTAAATTAGATTAGCTCGACAACACTAACACATCTGATAATACGACAAGTATTGAGAAAAGAAATCAATCTCTAGTCAGTGTTGTTTATTTTATTATAAATATATATATATATAAACAAAATTAGAAAGAACTCTATTTTCTTTTATATGGTCTGGTCACTTTTATTGTGATATTCTTGTTGTCACTGCAATAAAACTGTCGGTTGTTAACATTTAACCTGTTTTCTATTATTATTGTTATTATTATTATTATTATTATCTGTTATCAAAAGCCTAGAATATACATATCTTAATTTGGCCTATACAGCCTAATCCTAATTCAGATAACTTTGTTTACGTGTCTTTATGTAAATATGCAAACCACCTTACCAAGGCTAGTGTGTTTATTTATGGTGTGTTAGTGTGTCTCATTTTGCAACATATCAGTCAAAGACAAAAACATTTTAGAGATTTTTTTGTCTTTGACTGAATGGTTAAAACTTGTTGTTGTCTATACTAGTGCAGGTGTTTCATCACATTTAAAGCAGTCAACATGCAAATAAATCAACAGTAATTTCATAATTCGTACATAAGTGTTTTTTTTATTATTTTGTTGTCCATAAAAAGGTCAAGATTCAGTCCCATGAATTTATTTCAATACATCATATTCTTAGTTCAAAAAGCAACATAAAATTACAAATCATAATACAAAGAATAGAATAGGTAAGTACAGTAACCATACAAACGGCCCACTAATATGATATACCCCCCACCCGACCCCCCCACCTGCCCACTCAAACTCTAGCACAAATCTCATAACAATACATCAGTTAGTATCAGCGTTTAAAAAAGGAAAACAAAAATCAACTGAACATCCTGTGTTTTACTTTATTTAAATTTTTTAAAGCGCTTCAATGTTCATATGCTATGAGTTCGGCTTTATCCTCACACAAAATACACAACAGAGATCACGTCTCGCCCTGTCATTTTCTCCGCAAAACACAATAAACATGCATACAGTTTCACTGTTTCACACCCCGACCCCCGCATCGATAAACATTCAGGGCCAGAGGATACTAATGTACGTCTAACCATAGTGGTGCATCAATAAAAAGGTTTTTACTTTTCACCATATTTCTGGAACCAAAACCCCGTGAATGAAAAAGTGGATCCAGTGGTTTCCCTGATATCACAAACTGACTAGAAAATAAAAAAGAGAAAAACCTAAACTGAGGCCTACTTGTATATTTCAGGAAAAAAAACTTCTACTGTCTCCAGCTTCGTCTGAGAGCTCAGATCCCTGGATCGACTTGGTAACAGGTTTCCATTATTTACATTTTCATATAGGCTTCAAAGCAAAGGAGGAGAATGGCAAGGTTCCCTGTTCAGAACGATGACGGCGAGCGAACAAGTGGTGTTCCCTAAACTTTCTACCACTCGACCACGAGCCACGTGTGTACTCCCAAAATGGAGTCAATCAGGTATAAACACAGTAAGTATCATTGAACATGATGGGTCTGGAGTGCAGACGCCTTTGCGCAGACCTGAAACTTGGAAGAAAAAAAAAAACAAAACTTTTTTTTTTAGGCAAAAACACAAGAGGCGTTACGTACTTATTCAAATGGGAGGTTGGATCCTAAATGCTGGTCTGTCGAAGACAGTCGACCGTGAGTATGATGACTAACAAAAATTTTACACCCTTATTACAATTTAGATGCTTTGTACAATAGTGCTGAACTTAAGACCTGCTTTGCCATGCTTGATCTGATACATATACATATATATAAATGTGTAAATATACTGTTAAGTACAGTACGGGTATACATGTAGTGTTTCACTGTGTGTGTGCGTGTGTGTGTGTGGGGGGGTATTTGTGTGGTGGAACCTGCACCACACTGACAGTGAGAGGCTCAAATATGGCTTGTGTCAGGCGCGGACACCTGCCTCCATCCATAAGAGAGCTCCTACATTTGGGGCCGCAGAGGTTTAAAAAACAGAGCTGGAGTAGACGCATCATCCCGTCCTGGCACCCGGTCAGAATCACATCATTTGTTTATGAACATCAACACACGTTTCTGAGAAAAACAGTCCATGGCTCTACACTACGACAAACACGTTCAGATTAATTACATCGACAAGACAAGCACGTTAGAAGTAGAAAAATGTGCTGGGCTGAAATTGAGCAGGAAGCCAGAACAGTCCAGGCCCAGTGATGAATGACACTGGAGCAGGACTGTGAAAACAAATGAGGCCGTAAGACTACACATTAATTAGAATGATTTTGATGAAGGATATTTATTCTGAACGCAGACTGCTCAAATGAACAGCTGCTCTCCCTTGGAAACCATTAAAAGTAGAGTATGCAGGAATTTCCTTCAAGAAGGAAACAGAATTATACACAAGTAGTGACACTGGTCAGACCTGCGGGCCACTGCATAGTCTCATCTGTGTGTTTTTTTCCTTTCTTTAGGAACTTGATAGAAACATTTACTTGAAGCAAAACGACCCTGCAGGTGGCGATAATGCAGCTCAGACCAACCAATGAATGCACAAGAAGATGCAGAGGTCACAGGTAGAAATATTTTAAAGTATTTTTTGCTGCTCGAGGATAAAATCATGTCAAATTAGTGGTTAATAATTGTTTGGTCACAGTGTTACTAGAGGTCTGTCTATCACACAGTGCATTTCTTAGAACTAGCTGGCCATGCTAATCTTGACAGCTAATCATATTACTTTTTCCTGCATGAAAAATTCCTGCATAATGTACTTGTAATGTAAAAAAATCTCTGTTTGGTGTGCTGTCCAACTAATTAAAAAACAATCACGTATTTACATAACTAATTACCACATTTTAAATGTATAAGAGTAGCTCAGCAATTTAAAAATTAGCTTGTGTCCATTTTTTTTTTTTTTGCAGAGGCTTCAAGAAAAACATTGATAAAATGGTGAAATAAATAAAAAGCTAGCAGCGTGTCTTCTTAGGTTAGTATTAGTGCAGGAAACAATGGGGAAACAAGTAGCCTGACTTTTCTTTCTTTTTTTCCAGAGGTAAAAAACAACAACACACCAGATGATGATCATGACTGCTGGCACTTGTGTTCTAATTCTTCTCATCTACCACCTAATGAAAAGGTAAACAAGTTAACTCTTCAAAATGTCAACCGGCTCCTTTAAAAGTGATTTACGTCAGCTGTTATTATGTCAGCAGACTCTGTCCAGCCTTTAAACGTTACACTTCAGTGAACCCTGAAGGATTACTGCCTTCTGTTCAAAGTAAACACCTCCAATATGACATAAGCCTCCGCTTCTATAGTCGTTTCCCCCTTGAGCCTAAAAAAAAAAAACAGCCACGTAACTGCAGACATCCTCAGTGTGGCTCAGACTGAGGCCTCGTTTTCACTTCAACCACTGCTGCTTAGGATATGGAGTGTTGGGGGCGGAGAATGCCCAAGAAATATATAAATATAGTTTTTCATTACCACTGTAAAAGCAAAGCAACAGAAGCTGGCCAATTGTCTAAAAACAAAAAAAAAAGGAGAAAACATTCGGATACCTAAAGCCGTACAAGCTACACCAGTATTCCAGACTCATCTTTGTAGATCTGCTGCAGACAGCAGATGCTGGACCCTCATGAAAAACACAAAAAAACGCCCCCAAAAAAGTAGGTTAGTGTTAGCTAGGTAATAACTCTAAAATGCCCTGGCAGTCAAATGGTTGTCCATTAACTGGTGAACAGGGAGTAGGAGGAGGAGGATGAAGAGGGGCTGGGTTCACATGCTTGACCAGTGTTTGTCCACTGCAGAGAGAACTGGTCCAGCTGTGGAGGTATTCTTCATTCATTCATTAGTTTAAAAACACTATTAAACACCAAGGTTGATAAGTCGTCTCCATTTCTCTCGTCCATCAGGACGTCCAGGTCTTCCAGCACTGCGTCACATTCCCATACATGCGCAGCACTCAGGTGTCCATGGAGATATGGGTAGACAGTCATCCACTCACATGTATTCACACTAAAAGTTACACCTGTCAGCTTCTTTTGGACATATTATACTTCCTTCTTAACTCATGCGAGTAAACGTAGAGTTTAAAGCTGCGACTAACAATTCTTCCCATGTTTAAAAAAAAAAAAAATGGTAGTTTCCTTTTATAGCTAAGTTTTTGTTTTAGAACTTCCATCATAGGACACCAAACAGATGGATGAAGGATGATAATAGCTTAAAAAAAACAACAGTAGAACAGTCTCACCTTTAAAATGAGAATCAGAAGAGAGATGCTATGTTGATATTAACCTTCAGGTGTGCTCCTTCAAAGATGCACAGATGTGGGGGAAAAAAAAAAATCACACATCCCTTTTCTTTTCTTTTTTTTTTAAAGGTCTACACGATGATACCCTCCGTCTCTCTCACACACGTTCTCATTCATTCCGATGCAGAGGAGCTGCTGTTTGTTTCTCAGGCATGCTGTGCAGCAAGGTCCTGGTTGATGAAGCGCCGTAGCCTCTCCAGGTACTGACTGTAAAGCTCAATGTCGTTGTGACCGGCCCCCTCCACCCACAGGGGCTCCACAGCCTTAGGGCAGCGCTCAAACAGGGCCAGGCCGTGAGAGAAGTCAATCACCTCGTCCTCTGTACCGTGGATGATGAGCACTGGAGACGGGATCTTTGACACCTTCTCGATGCTGTTATAAAAAAAACAAAACAAGGCAAATAAGTGGTTATTGATGCACAGCGCAGGATTATATAGACTCTTTCTGACAGTGATGAATGACGCTGTGGTTACTCAGCATCTGTGCGATATACGTTATAGTGGTATTGTGGTATTACTGTGACCACAGTACATGGAATACTGTATACATCACCTTTTTACAAGGGTGAAATAATAAATAATTAAGAAACGTACGTAATGTGAACAATATAAAATATGTATTTGACTTGGACTTACTTAGGGAAGGCGTCAAAGCAGTATGTTTTCTTGGTGTCAGGGAATGCCACTCTCATTCCAGAGGTGAGGGGAGAGTGAAGGACCACCGCAGCACACTCGAAACGTGAAGCCAAGTCCACTGTGGGGACTGTACCGATACTCTGTCCATACAGGATTATGTTCTCAGGGCTGATGCCGTACCTACAGACAAACGTACACTAATTATACTTAACGGTATTATAAACGATAGCACACCAGTAAAGGAAAGTTATTGAGGTGAAACCGACTTCTTTGCCAAAAGCTGTTCTGTGATAAAATGAAAATAGTTTTGTTGAAAGTGAAGGCCGAGACTTTTAGGTCATGAACAAAGGCGTGCTTTTGTTACAAAACAAAAAAGCTCAGGTGACTGTAATTTAATAACTAACCCGCTTCACTCCATCCCTCTCCGCCCTACAACAGTACAGCAGTCAAGAAGAAAAATGTGACGGCACGATCATTTTACTGCCAATTTGCCCGTCTACAAATCCAATTATCAAATCATTAAGTGAGCACTTCAAACTCCTCCACATTCCTGAAAGATGCTGCTACGGCCCTGGTGTTTAGGTGTGTGTGTGTACTGTATATGTGTGGTTGCAGTGTTCTTCTTCTTCATCTTTCTTGTTCTCTCTCTCTCAGCCCAGCTCCAGTTGACCACGGTTGAGAGGCATCTGCCTAATGATCTGAGGAGGGATATAAGGAGCTGAGCGCCACCTACATTCCTTGCCCTTCAGTGTCGCTTTGCCTCCGACTGCAACAGCATATCGCAGGTGATTGTGATTGTGTGTTTGGCTGTGGAGCTGTGGAGCTGTGTAGCGTGTTATTATTTTGTCCCGAGAGTCGGAGGTTGATTGTTGCTTCCTTTTGTTTTCTCTGTCTGCGCTTTATTTTTGTTTTATTGTTTCTTGTGAACTTTGATCAGTCTGTGATCTGTCAGCCTTTGTTCTCCTCCCTTTATTCCCTGGACATATATGCACATTAACAAACACCGAAAAGTTATTTACGACAGACAAGGTCACCAAATTATCAACAGAAAATACTGGCCAACGTGGGATCCGTCAAGTATAAACATTTTCAACAACATAGTCGAAAAACATTACGTCACTGCCTAGTAATGATTACTGGCCTCCTTGAGAGACTTTCATTAATTTCATTCCCTGGATGGAGAGTGAGTTTCTGCCAGCTTACCGAGAGCGCAGGGCGTGCCAGGCGGCATCAATGTCAGCGTATAGGTTTTTTTCAGACGGCTTGCCAGTGCTAACACCGTAGCCTGAGTAATCATAGGAGAAAATGTTGCAGTTGATGCGTGTGCCTAAGCCAATATAGAAGCTGCTCATCTGGCCCAGGTCGACTGCATTGCCGTGGGAAAAGAGTACAGTAAACCTGACAGACGAGGGATAAAACACAAAAATTAAACAACGTGAACGACAGTAGTAGTAAAACAAATTATAATTAGAAGACTTCTTTAAACATAAGCTGATGCGTTGTGCGGTTACACGCTGCATCTCACCTAGCATTTGGAGCACAGCGAATGTACATGCAGCCCACCCGGTTCCCTCGATTGGACCTAGTCAGGAACACATCCGTCACGTCCAGTTCCCTTTGTGAATACTGGAACTCTGCTCTCTCGGTGAGATGCAATTTCCACCTGCCTTCACTTGCGCTGCCAGTTGCTCCACCACCACCACTACTGCTGCCGCCGCTGCTGCCTCCACCTCCTCCTCCTCCTCCTCCTCCGCCACCTCCTCCTCCTCCACCTCCTCTATCACTTCCACTCCCAGCACCTAGCCGGGAACGCAGCCCCGGTGCTCCCAGAGATGGAAGAGCAGTTCCGGAGCCGGACCCAGAGGTGGTTCCTGCTCCAGAAACTGGATCTGGGTCAGGAAGGAGGGCGTAGGTGGGCTCCGGAGGGAGGAACGCCAGCTTGGCTGCGATGCGACTGGGGCAAGGGGGGCAGCAGAAAAGGCAGCATAGTTCTCGTATGGACAGACCGTTCATCTTCTGGTTGGAAAATAAACACAGGAGACACTGTTTTAGGTTCTTTGGACCTCAGTGCCCAAGGCTAAACACTATCAGGGCAGTGGAAATATATGACTACACAACATATAGTCAATATACAGATTTTACATTGTCTTTGGAGTTGTTCTGTCAGCCAGTGAAAGATGGTTATTATTTGGTCATTTTTTTACTTTTTTAAGTTTTACTTAATTCATTAATTACAGAAAAAATGTAACTAAATTGTCTGATTTTTTTAGAGCAATTGCAGCTATCTGTTCATACATATATACATATAATAATGGCTTGTTTTTACAACAAACGCTACTGTTTTGACCTCTTTGTTCTCTCACACAAATAACACAGTGTCTCACACATTAGTGTTGACACTGTGTGCCGTCTTTAACACAGTACTTATTTGTATCGTTGCTGCACATTACAGGAGAGAGCCTTTTGCTTCAAGTGGACTGGAAATTCAGTCTTCTAAGCAGAGAAAAAACTAGTTGTCTAGACCATAATTCGATATTTCACTGTGAAACATTTTCGTGTACTTTATTCATTCCCTAAGGGGAAATTATTCTCTGTATTTTACCCATGTTCAATTGTTCAGTCTGAACTGAAACTTTTCTCTTTTGATCAATCTTTAGTTCAAGTTTTTCCAAGCTTTTTTTTTTTTTTTTTTTAACCAACAACTCTCTGTGACCTATAGATCCCATATTGTACATATTTTGTGATAAACTTACCTGTATTCAGAAATGACTAGGTCTAAAACAGAGCTGGCACACAGTGGTGCCAAAGTGGTGTAGTGTAGTCACTGAGCCAGCTGGAGCTTAAAGGAATAAGAAATTCTACATTAGCTTATACAATAGCTTGTTACACATCAACAGATTACACACTGCAATTCAGAGTCACATTTGATTGTACTGGTATTTAGAAGAAGTACTTTCTGAAGTGTGTGTGAGATGGTCAACATGAACAGGATATTTCTTAGAAGAAGAATCAAAAGAAAAATTGCAATATACAGTAATTACACAGAGACTGGGCATGGAGATAAACAGCAAACTGGTGTCTGAGGTACAGCCTTGATTAAAATATCACAAACAACCGAGGTGTAATGACAGGGTTGTGACTGTTGTTTGACATAGATCCTGTAATATACTGTAAGAGAAGTCAGCTGCACCTCCCTCTGGTGTTATTGTCAAGGGACAATGGGAGATTTGGAAAAAAAACAAACTTAATACTAGGTACTGGAAGAGTACTGTGTAGACTGACAACAGGCATAATGCACCAATCTTATAGATCACTATACATTTGTGTTAATATTCACATTAAGGTATTATTGCAACATAACTAATGCTTAATGACTGAATTAAAAAAGAAATGGCAGTAAGAGAAGATAACCAAACCAGCATCACATATTCCCAGTGACGTTTTCAGTCAGGTGTGTATAAACAAGCACTGGTTTATGTTTATGTATAGACAAATGGCAGACGCTGGTATTAGACGTTTTACAGAAAACAGGCCATGTCTGATTTCTAATTACCATTCCTGTAAGCACAAAACGGTGACCCTAACATTTCAGAGATGATTCAGAGGTCCCGGCGTGATCGTGGAAACTGGTGACTAATTACAACACCCCCACAGCACAGGGAGACGACTGATGTGCTAATGGAGCTCTGTGGTTTACAACGATCATAACCTCTAATGTTAGCCACTGAGGCTGAACATTTAAAATTGGACATAACCACATATGTTGATAGATTGCTCAAACAAACCAAGAAAAACTAAAGCGACACGGGATTACTGATAAGAGATTTTAGCTGCAGCGCAGGTTAATGAAACCTGACAGACAACATATCATCCCTTATCCTTAGCAATGCTAAACGTTAGCGGCGGCGGCTAACGCACTTAGCAGCTTAGCTACAAAAAACTGAGGTACTTACGGATTCACAGTGTGCCGGTGGACAGGCTGGTGTGACACTATAGGTACACCGATGCAGTCTGGGTCCTGGAAAATCCGTCTTGTGCCTTGACATGGATAATTTACCTTATGTGTACTGACAGCTGTCGAGACTAGCTAGCCGAAATTAACAGCAGCCAGTTTTTTCCTACTACAGTACGACTGGAGCCGGAAATGATGTAAGCGCATGTTCCCTTTCAAAACTAACAGAAATACCATTGTTTTGTTTTTTAAAAATAAAGTAAAATAAAATGAAATAAAAATAAGGGTCTAATAGTAATTGTAGAGATAGACATTTAAGATGTCCTATTTTCTATTTTAATTGGGTTTATTCGGAATGTCAGTGATGGAGCTTCATCTAAACAATTTCAATACATTTAAAAAAAATTAAAAACCACTGCAGTTACATGATGCAGTATCCAAGCAGAATTTCCACAGGTAATAAGACCACTTTAACCCTCCCCCCCCGACTCCCCCATCTGTCCATTGGACATTTGTGACATTGGACTTCATATTGTTTATAATACTCCGTTTTATCATATACACTTTAATATAAATCCAACATTTTGTACAGGCAGCCCTGCTTTGCCTCTCTATCAGTTTGTAATTGAAGTACTACCATATATGCATTTTAAATAATATTGTAATTAATATATGTGTATATATATAACAATTTAAATAATTAATACAAAATATGTATGTATATGGGGAGACTTCAGTGACAGCCCGATGACGGCGGTTTTAAATGGTCCTAATGAAGTTTAACGCAGCTGTCAATGCCCTTAAAGTGACCGTTAGTTTGACTAATTAATTAGTTAATTGGTTCAGATGAACTACACAGCAGTCGTAGAAATGTCCTAACAGAAATACGTGGTAACCTGTGTATCTGTGTGTGTGTGTGTGTCTGATGGGGGAGAGAGAGGAGAGAGCGAGCGAGAGAGAGAGAGAGACTCCATTCATCACAGATCCACTGCAGGACCGGGTTTCAGGGGCTGTGAATTATGGGCCCCTGCTGTCACTGTGCCTGCTCTGCGTGGACATTTCACCTCGCCTCTGTAAATTCAAAAAGGAGATTACATTCTGCTGACTACAGTGGCTCCACAGCCGTGGCTCAACCAAGTGCAGACAACTGACCGGCTCCTCTGCCTGGTGCACAAGACTTCGTACAGCATACGCAACTGCAGGAGGGTTTCCAGGCTCCTTTACCCACTGCTGTCGGGGGAGAGAACGTGAGCTGGATCACAGAAACCCCGGATAGGTTCTTGTTTACACCTACGGAACACCGACTGTTTTTCTCCAGGGGCAGAAACAGAGACGTTTTTGTAGTTGGTTGGGCGTTTTTAGACGCGCTGGGTAAAACGGTGATGCTGCTACGGCGACGCGCAGAGGGAAGAGACAGGTGAGGTGCGGCTGCAGGAGCTGCCGTTTCACTGAGGCGCTGGATACGGAGACCCTCTGCTTCCCACCAGCCTTTTCTCCAACGAGAACCACCCGGGAGGACGAGTTGGCGACTGGCACCTATCACTGCCACCCTACCTGGCCATCTGGTGCGGTGAGTGTGCCAAATGGTGCGATTGAGACGAGTGGATGTGAGAAAGAGAGGGGAGCGGGTAGGTGGGTGTGGGGCGGATGGCGTGAACAGGTATACAGCATGTGTGCGCAATTTTTTTTATTGCTACCACCAAACGCATTGCTGCATTACTGCTCTGGGTCAGCCCGCTGGTCTGCCCGTCTTCGCCTGAACCTTTGGAGACATGAAGAGCTCTTTGTGTCTGCATGCTGCAAGTTTGAGGGGTTTTTTTTCTTGCTCATTTTCTTCATCACGGTATTTTAATGATGCTTTCACGTGTTGCATTGTATCTAGTACTGTTTATTCCTCATACCGCTGATCTAAAGTCGTGCTTCAGCCATAAAGCAGCCCCTTTTTGCAATATTGCATGGATTTTATAACACTGCGATGGAAAGGCCTTATTCTTCTCCCACACACGCCTGATCCTTATGTTTTGTTGCGTATCTATGACGTATGTCATTATTTCTAATTGTGAAGGGCCCCATCCAAACAAGGGTCGTGGTCAGATGAGATAGTTAATTATAAGAAGAACTAATGATGCTGTTTTTTTTTTAGACCGAAGTTGAACAATCATGACATGTTTTTCTGTTTTCTTCACTGGCCAATCAAATGCATGTTCAACTCCAAACTTATTTCCTATTGGGGGCAGATTTAAAACTAAAATAATTGAAAAATAATTCCCTTAAGATGTTTACAATAATGAATAAGTCTAATTCAATTACAGACCAAAAAAACAAAAACAGAAAACATACAGTGGACCAAAGTTTTTTAAAAATTTTTTATGAAGCATCCATTGGGGAAACGGCAAGTGAAGAAAACTTGAAGTTACATAATTTATTAGTTTTGCTGCGATTGCACTGTGTAGGCTATAATTAATAGACTTTTAATTCTGGGGGCCAAATAAAGCCTGGTCAAGGGTGGATATTGGCCCTCGGCCCAGACTTTGGACATTTCGATCCGTTTTAAAGTCTAGACCACTGCTGGGCCTGAAATGTGTCCCGTCCATTTACAATAACCTGCTGCCTAAATTGGTGGAAACCAAAGTGCAGACTCTACAACCTCTGACGCCCAAGGGAAAAGCTCTCCTACTGCCACTTCAGCTCTTACTGAGGTGATTTAGTAGAAATAGGTAATTTATTGTTTATAACTTCATCCTTCACATTAAAAGCTATCAAGTTCCACAGAAGGACCATAACAGCTTCCAGCTACTGCTGTTTATGTTTGTGTTTCTGTGTGAGTTGGAAGCCAAAAAAAAAAAGAAACGATTGGAGACAAACATGAAAATAAAGACATTAATAAAAAGAGAGAGAGGGGGAGGGAGGGAGGCAGAAGAACAGACAGGCAGATTTAAAAGATGAAGGGTGGCAGACAACAATCTGTTCTGTAGACTACAGTGGGCTACGCAGAGGATGTGAATGACGGGGGGGAGAGAAAATGATGGAGCAGAGAGCTCAGAATGAACAGTCGTTGAGGGAGAAGGGCTGCAGACAGCAGTCTGAGCGGGTGTGAATGGTCCCCCTGTTATCCCCTGCTGCCCACACAGACAGCCACACAGCAGCCGTTTGAGCAGGTGCTAACCCCAACACACAGCAACCGCGGGGAACAACAGGTGCAGCCACTGTTTCCCTCAACCCTCCCTTTGGGAGGGAGTCTAATGACCGTCCATCCAAAACATACAACTATATATACACACACTCAAACCTTTTTAGCTCCAAAACACCAGTCACTTGCGTTAGATAGAGGCGACAGTACGTACTTCATTCTTATACTTCATTCTAAAAAAAAGTCCAGTCGGTGGAGCAGTTCTCTTTCTAAATTTAATTATGCTGCAAATAAAGTTGATACCACTTGATGTAATGAGGCAGGAGACAGGTAAAGGCAATCTCCTATAAGGCCTCAGGTTGAGACCACTGCCCATAGGGACACTTAATGAGCTCTATTGATTACACAGAACTGTATTCAATCACAAACGCTAAGCTGCATCTGGAGATAGGAAAGAAATACTCTGGATTGCAGTATATTACAGGGTTATATCCACAGACAGGATCGTCTGTTGGGGTTGCTAAGAAGCACATTTCTAGAAATGTGTGGAACGACAGTGTGGGATCTTGTGTGCTTGTCTTTGTGTGTGTGAGAGAGAGAGATGAAACAAAGTCAGGATGTATGAAGAGAGAGAGAGAGAGAGAGACGCTGCCTAACAGCTGTTCTTATCGCAGAGAGAATAGTGAAGCAGTCGTCAACAAATTGCCTCTCGGTTTCGTGTGGTACACAGAGAAGAAAGCTGACGGCCTCAAACAGCCATGTCACCGAACCTGTCAGTCACACTGCAGACTGTTTCTATCCAAGGAACTGAACTGACTTTAAACTCAGGACAATGTTCCTGCAATGCTGACACAGGTTTTTTTGACACACGAACCCATACGAACTAACGTTGTGAGACATGATGTGGTGTGGGGTGTGGAGACAGTGGAGGGTGTCTAATGGACGAAAGGATCGGCTGGAGCTGAGAAGCAGAGATGAAGCTGCTGTGGATTCCATTCATTGGTACAAAGATATATATATATATATATATATATATATATATATATATATATATATATATAACTCCACATATCAGCGGCATAGTTCACAGTTAGGAGAGAGGCTGTGCTGAGATGAGTTTAAATATGACGGGCGATAAAGGATACATTGTCTGGAAGGTGTTGCAGATGAAAGAAGGATCTGGAGAAGATTCATGGTCGTAATGAAGGAAGACATAAAGATGTCTGATTTAACATTAAGGGAAGGTATACGTTTTGGTGAAGGGAGAATTAGATGATCTATTGTGGCGACACTTAAGGCTCAGATATTGTAATAGTGGACTTATTTCCCTCCATATGGAGATTGGTGCTATGAGGATGAGGATGATGAAGATTTCATTTTAAACCACTGAAGGAAGCAGCCAAATAGGGAAGGAGAAGAACCAGTATCATTTCCATCAACTGTTGAAGTACTACTCTGTTTTGTACTTGTCTGTAAACAACGATGTCCTGTTTTCCTTCATGTGATAATGTCAGTTTCTGTGAATCATAACCATGAGCACATGTGGTTGAATGTGTTGGTGCAGACAAAGTTAAAGTTCTCAGTGTTTCCTATCCTTGAACAAGATGTCATACAAAGATTATAATTTTTTTAAGTAGAAAATATAAAACTGTCAGTTTGGCCAATATTATAGTTTACTGGTTTCAAATCCCATTGTGCAGAGTTGTTAAGTACTGCAGGAAGGAGCTGAAATCATAACATGAGGGTGAGTGTACTCTGGCTGCGTACATGTTCATTAAACTTAGCTCCTGAGCCATTAACAACTGTTTAGTTGTACTGTGTTGTCCTCTGAAACAACTTGGAGCTCCATTTAAATCCTGCATCTCAGAAAATCTCCATTTGAAGGGCTCGTTAGCCCCGCCACTTCATCCCACCATTTTATCTCAAGGAGAATCAGGACCCACAGCCTCTTCACATAAACACGCACTCATTCTGGTGTCGGCAGAGGAAAAACACAAACACTGGTGCGCTGTTGCTGTAAAGACCAGCATTTAACTGATACCAAAATCTGATTCATATTTGAACCCAATATCAACAGTTCTACAGCATCTGTTAAATGACCTGTTCCAGTGGGACCCTCTGGACAGGGACCATGGGGAGTCCTTTTGGAGGATTATGGGGGCCGCAGGGTCAGAATCCTTAAATGTAAATTCACTCATTCTTTAGTCATCGCAACGTTTTAGATTTCATCCCAGGACAGGTATTAAAAATAAACTCCCTCATGTGAAACGTTTGTTTGATGGAGGTGAGGGCAAAGTATCGCCATGATTGGCACCACACGCACAAGCAGTGGATTTCTCTGTACTGCTGACTCAGCTGTAAATAGTTTATTGTGCCATAAACTGAACCTTATAGGATTGATGATGTCCACAAGGCTGAGGTTGGTGCGCGGTGTAGACGTGGTAGCTGTATCTGGTATCTGTTTTTTTGTTTGATGAGAACAGAATCCTCCTTCTCCTCATACTTCCTCCACAGTGGCCATGCATCTTCATCTTTATGACTCTGTCTCCACTGATTCCTCCCCTGAGGTCCAGTATTTCTGCACGCTTCTGAACATTGCGTTGTCGTGCACTTGATGTGGAAACACGCTGACACACGTGGTCATTAAACACTGTTTTCTTGTTAACTGTCAACTTAACAACACGTTTAATAATTAATCTTGGTAGAAACAGGTAGACGGCCGCCTGTGAAGGCACGGGTGTTTACAGTACCTGTGGGTGAGGGACAGAGACGGTAGTGTAATCTAGTTTGTCTCTCGATATAATGGCTTTTCTTTCTTCGCGCAGCTCTGGATCTCACCTTTAATTTCCTGGCGTTTCTGCTGTGAGTGATATCGTAGCAGTTCCGTCTCAGAGCGGCAGACGTAGTCCAATCCCGCCGTGATCTCATTTGCATTGCAAAAAAATTGTAACTTGTGAAAATAGGCCTCTACTTTGTGCTTTTACTAGGCATCATTTTTGACACCCAGACAAAATAACCAAATAACCTTTTGCAAATGTCGTTTTTGAGCAACTTTACTTGTAAACAAATGTCGTTTTTGAGCAACTTTACTTTTTGCTTCTTTTTTTTATATAAAAGAAAACTGAGGCATATACGCACCTTAGATTTCTCCAGAGTTCACCCTCACATTTCTATTTTGTTACTTTTGTTGTCCAACATACTTTGCAGCCGTAGAACCCAAAGGCAGGCTTTAGTTGTGGCTGCTTATCAAGGAGGATTTGGAAGAATTTTTTATTGGCTAGATAAAGGCACAGCCGAGTCTTTTTCTCCCAGCTACTCTAGATGGCTTGGAAGCCTCATGAAGCTTTATTGCGTCTAATCTTCCCCTTCGCCTTCATCCTGTTTTATCCCGCACCCCTTCCTTCTTCTTCCCGACAAACAACTTTTCTCTTTTAATTATGGTTTTTTCATCCGGTGCCCAGTCACAACTGAGAGGAGCGCGGCGTAGCAGAAACACAATTATACCTGTCGGGGGAGGCATTCTCCTCGGGGTGTGGGTGTGTATGCCGTAGGTGTGTTTTTGTTGTGTGCATTCATCATGTGCATGTGTGCACACGCCAATCCACGAGCAGTTTGTTGGTGTTTTGATATCGGTGGTGTGTGGACCACCTATTGTGAGCTGTGATCCTCTTAGCAGGCTTCTGCAAAAACAGCTATATTTACCCTCACTGGTGATCACAGCACAGCCAACAACATGATAACAAAAAATACCTTCCAGCACCTGCATCCTTTAACTTCCTTATGAAGGAAGGTGCTAACAGGCTATGAAAGATTTATAGTAATGACTTCCCCGTTGATACATTAGCACCGACGTTGAAAAATGCTATTTTAAAGTCAAGGGAGTTGTTAGTCTGTGGTTTGTGCATCAGGAGGAACCCAAAACAAGAGGGAATATTTATAGCAGCTTTCAAAGTTTATTATTATAAAATAAACCCAAATTTCCTCTTTGTATTGCATACTGTAAAAAAACAATCTTTCAAAAACAAAGGTCACATTTAAATCTTAGTTAAAAAGAGCGTTAAAAGACGTGCCCCTGAAGGTGTCATGTAGCCTCTCAGCAGGATGTGCACCGCTAATGATGTGAAGAAACAGAACAGCATCAACATGAAAACAGACCATTATCACTGTTCTGCAATTAGACCGCATCTCCATCGCCGCCGTACAGACGGAGGTGTGCATGCGTCGGACTGTGTGCTCGTAGTGTGTGTCCGAGTGTGTGTGCTGCATACTCATGTGCTGGCTCGGGGCTGTGCAGTGAATGTATATGTGCTTACTGCAGTCAAAGTCTGGTTACAAACGTTTGCCCTTGCTGCAGCTCCGTACAGCACCATCAACGTGTCTGAGTGTGTGGGTTACACAGCGTTTGATGTGCTGGGATTACTTAAAGAGTGAAGTGTTTATTCAGCCATTTTATCTGATAAGCCTCCCGGACATAATATGTACTGTGAAACTTGAGAGAGCGAAAAAAAAAAGAATAGAGATAATGAATTTGAAGGTTAGAGTACAGACTTTGTTAAAATCCACTTTAAGGTTCAGTCATGTTAAACTACAGAGAACGCAACAACGTTTCAAAGTCAGAGTCTAGTTGTCTCCATCAGTCATCACCTGTCGTCAGTGGTTGTCCATTTTCCCCACAATTAAATCGAAGACAAGTCTGTTCTTCATCTCACACCAGAAACAGCAGGCCTAAAACTATACTAGGGTAACTATTTACAGATTGTATAAATTAGGGAGGCAATTCTAATCATTTTAATGTTGAGTATTATTGATACAGTCTCATATTTGAGGCTTCATAATGCAAACTATTCGCTCATGTTTGAGGCTTCATAATGCAAACTATTCGCTGACTTCTCATTGATAACAATAAATACAGAATTTTAGATATTTTTATTTTCAAGGAACTCAAAATTGATTTTTTCAATGACATAAATAACAAAAAAAAGATATTTCATTATTCAAAAATAACAATACAGTGAAAAACATTGCATTTTTTCATTATTTTTTGTGCCAGCTTATTGGATTTATGCCAGCTTATTGCCTTAAGATTTGTACAGTGCTGATAAATCAACACTGGCTCCGGTCATGGTGGACATGTTTCTGGAGATAATGGTAACTGTAACACCACGTATACACCTTGACTACTGTATGTACTAAATGGAATCTGCAGCTCAGTTTGTGCCGACCTGGTCCCAGACTCCACTGCTGCCTGGACTCTATAGTAAATATATAAATATATGTATGGGCTGTTTGTATGTGCACTTTCACCTCGTTCATTCCCCGTCTGTATGTTTCCATTATCTGTGTGCTGAAAATTCACTGCATTCACAGACTATTGTGTGTCTGACACTATAGCAGCAGTTTGGCTTAAGGGAGAGGTCCTGATTGGGGCAGAAGTCTGAGGGGAGATGGAGCTCACTCTGGCTCCTCTCCAGCTCTGTCCATCCTATTTTAATTACCCACGGCACTCAAGGGAATCTTCCTTTCTTTCGTTCCTATGTCTGTGTCTACTCTGCCTGTCCTTCTCTCCTCTCTCTCCTCTCCGTCTTCTCGTTTTCTACATATTCCTTACTTGGTTGTTTTTTTTTTTTTTCACAAATGCTCTTTGCTTCATATTTCTCTTCTCTCCACATAACCCAGTCCCGTCACAGGCGTATGCAGCAGGAGCCCTGCATTAGCATATAAATGACCCAGGAGAATGAATAGTATTTTAGGATATTTAACAGCAAAAACAGATTCCCTCAGCTATGTTTAGACGTGTGATGAGAAGACAGGCTGCCTCTGAAGGGAGTATCGTCAGCAAATCAGTAAAATGGAGCAGTGTGGTTCCGCTGTTAGAGTCAGGGTGTGAACATACGTATGGTTAATTTGTTCCTCTTTAGTCCCAGTGACAGATCAAAGTGCTTTAAACCAAGTTTTTTGGGGTTTTTTTCTTCATAATGACAGAACAACAGCTTGTAAGGTGCCTTGCCCAGGAACATATTGGCATGCAGACTAAGAGTCTGGAGTCAACCCCACAATCCTTCAGTTTGAATAAGGGCTGTTCTGCCTGTTTCTGTGTGAACTCGTCTGTGGATCTGAATAAATATCCATGAATTAATTTTTATTCACGTCAGTCTGTTTGTTTTGACACCACATGCTTCTGCTCGTACAGCCACCTGTTATGAGGGATTTCAAATGAGCCGGTGACAAATAAGCATCCCCACACTAGACATTTTATACTGCCATGGAATTTGAAGTGCCCAGATGTGGAACCAACCATTTACCAACACAGCCCATACCATTTTTCCAGCTCCATTGTTGTTAGCCTGTATTTTCCAGCCCATTATAAAGGCTAAAATCAGACACGGACGAGGCCGAAACAAATCTTAAGCTCATTACACAGTAGTTCTTGTTTTATCAATACACAAACTTCAGAGAGAACAAAACCAAAGTTTAGCCCAGAGTTAACCGGACGACCGCTTATTGGCACAGTATTGGCAGAGAGCTTAAACCACTGGTTCTCCAACTTTGTTTGGTCTTTGTCTTCGAACCAGTGAGGATTGTGGGGATTGTTAAATCACAACATCAGTGATTTTATTTATTTTTATTCCTTTTAGAAGGCAAACGAAACAAGACTTTTGTCACTGTTTCAACAGAGACACAGTGACATATAGTATAATGAACATTAAATCACTTATAGGAAGTCAATAATCAATCTCTCTGTTGGAGTCATTGTGTTTTTGGGCTGGTATCTGTCTGGCTCATCTACTGTATTAATATTAAATTCTAATGGTATGCAGTGAAAGACCTCTGCTCCCACTCCCCTTTTCCTGAGTGTACACAGACCTCCAATGGCCTCTCCATACCAGAAAGGATGTGGGAATTCTTCAGACCTCTAACTCCTTGACCACTTTCTCTCTCTCGCTGCACTTTCCCTCCTCCTTGTTGTCTAGGTTTATGCTTCTGGTTAATAGGGGCACAGTCATTCTCTCTGGTTTGCATAGTTCGCCTTAGCTTCAAAACAATAAAACAACGTCTGCTGGAGCTGCAGTAGAAACATGACCACGCAGAACTGAACCTCCATACAGTACATACAGTAGTGTACTGTCAACATACACAACGAATCATTAAACACTGGCCTCTGAACTCCGAGTGAAATCCCCGAGAGTCAAATACTCATTTAAGATACATACACATGTTTTTTTTAAATACACACATTTGTTTTATAGTACACTTCCAACAACCATCACTGAACTGAAAGAAAAAAACATCTTTCTAAAGACCAGGATTTTGCTCACGGCGTGCACTTTACAGTTTGAGCGAACAGTGTGTTTTTAGTGTGTTAATGAAGCTGTAGTGGTCTCAGGGTGGATTACTGGAGTCTGAAGGTGACCCACTTCTCTCACTACAGCCCGTCTGTGTGTCTCTACCCCGAGGCCATCTTTATTTATTCTGGGCTTTAACCTGCATAGTGTTCACAGAAGCAAGTGCCTTTTAAATGAAAATGTGGTGGAAATCGCTCTGTTTCATCTTCACACTTGTATCGTTTTTTTTTTTAAATGCACTTTAGTTTTATGTGGGTTTTTTTCATCTGCAAAAAGATTGATTACCTTAAGAGAATGACTGATCATGGCATTGATATGAGGGTATTTCTACAAAGTTACCTTTTGATGTCCTCAATAGAATTAATCAGACATATAGTATTTTTGTAGTTTCTACATTCAGAATCAATATGCAATCCTGTACTCATCTGCGTTTCCCACCAACATTCCCACTTAAGGCTGAAATACAGCCCCGACCCATTACAGAGCCTCCTAGATCCTTTATGAAGTTCCCCATTATCTCCTGGTATCACTCCTGATACTCTGACTGAGATTAACTCTGAATAAATTTTGCACTTAATATTGTGAAAAAAACATCTTCCATTCATTCTCCGTTCAGTACTACCTAATTATATGTTGTATCCTATCAATAGTACAGCCCATTTTTCTTGAATCTGAATCATTTCTCTGACATTTATCACAGATGAAAGAGTTGATCCAGTACGATTAGAGACAAAGATTTATCTCTAAATTACACAAATTCACCCAAAAAAAAAAAAAGAAAATGTGGGAGAATTGGTTTTAAATATTCTGTTTTCCTGAGCCAGGGTGTGGGGGACTTGGAGGGCAACTTCCTCCTGCTTCACCATCCCCCTCTTTTTAGACAGAAGGCCCCCCACTTACCACACCACCACCCCCCAGCCCCCACCTCGGCCTCCTCACGTCTGTGCACATTCATGTGTCCATGCACCTTCATATGAATATACATGATTTCGTGTGTGTGCGTGGTAACGCGCCCCTGTAGGAGTGCTCACGCTCAGGTACGTGTTAGAGGGCAAACACGCCCTCCTCGCTTTTATATCTACTGCAATAGAACATCTTTGCCTGGCTTTGCTATTGGTTGCTACGGTAACAAAGGCAAAGAGTGGAGTGGCTGCAGCAGCTAAACACAGGGCGAAAGACAGAGGGGGGAAATAGAGACGGGGAGAGGAACGCGAGGCATCGGAAAACACCATTCTGACACAGTTAGAAATGAAATGTCTGTCAAAACCTGTGGGAGGTGGGTTCAGTTTGCAGTCGTACCCCGTGTCTGTCACACACACTTCTGCACACCTACAATGCACAGACCAAGGCTCAAACCTGACGACAACAGCATCTTGCAGTGCGCAGCAGTAGCACTGGCTCGGGCTGTGATAAGCTCTGTGTGTCCGTGCCGTCAGACAGGCTGCTGAGACCTTTTGTATTTACGTCTTAGTGCTTCCTCGTGGTCAGTTAATGCACCTCGGTGTGAACAAGGACGGCGCCCTTTATTCAGTCTCTGTTTAGCAGGGATAAGACGGTATCGATCTTGCTTAGCAGCCTGACAGTAATAGCTGAGAAGCCCAGGGCAAATATGAACATGCCGTATATGCACTCAGAGGACACTTGGCATTTTAGGACGGCTTCAGTGGTAAATATTAGATATACACTTATTGGTCAATTCATCAGGTACATCCTGCAGTTACTCTGACATATTAACAGTTCTCAGTGGCTGCAGGTTTGTTAGCTACAATAACCAGATTCAGATCAGGTGACTGTCAAGGCCATTTAGGAATATCCCATTTGTTTTCATATTCCAGAAACCAGTTAAGGAGAATTTGACCTTTGTGAAATGGCACATTACGTATTTTGCTCAAAGCCATTAGAATATGGGTGCACTGTGGTGATAAAGGTTTGGAGAGGCTGCTATTAAGGAGCCCCGAGTGTGCCAAGAAAATAATAATCCCCCTAAACATTAAACAACCAGTCGCAGCTTAAACGATTTAGGGAAGGGAGAGTGGTTGCATGCTTTTATGTTCTTCGGGCCACATTTTCAATCTTACCATCTAAATACAGCAGCCAAAAACAAGACCCATCTGGGGGTTTTTCTCTTTGGCCATTTTTTCAGTTAATTTTAAGGATAGTCGTTTGGGAAAGTTCTAGTAGACTGGCACTATTTAACCTTATTACAGGGGTGTCCACTCTTTTTTGACTGAGGAGCTTCTGTTCAAATGACTGTGCGAAAATCATCTACTTACACTGAAAACCTTAAATATGTATTTACTCATATGAACCGAATATACATTTTTATATACATATATATTAAATGTTTTATGGTCTATTATGACTCAATCTTTCTATAGTTAGCCATAGTGGTTAGCATCTAAAATAGAATTACATCTATTATTTATTATGTATTTCTTATATATTTACTTAAAATATACAGTATGTATTTCCCTTGATCTACCAACTCCCCTATGTGATCTACTGCTACATCCCAACCTCTGCCTTATTAGGTTGACCATATGTACATACTGTACCTAAATGCAAAGAGTTGTCAGACTAGATATTTGTGTAAACAGACAGCTCCACATGGTGTAGCTAATGAAGTGACCACTGAGTAGAGACTGACCCCCAGTAAACTCAGGGCTGTATGGAAATCCACAACGTGCTGTCCTAACTGTCAAAGCAGCATTGGCAGGTGATCAACAGGGCCAGATGAAACCGAGCTGGGTCTCAGACGGAACATATGGACGAACCGATAAGAGGAGAGCACAGGTGATCATGCTCTCTCAAATGGCCTGCTGATTGGTTAATGATGTGAGTGTGAACAGGCGATTCGCTAATGCGCTGCCTGATGAGGCAAGATTATGCCATGTGACCATCGTTTATATTACATGCATCCAGTGATCACACTGTCCGTGTCATACCATTTGATCTTTTTGGTAACACGATCAGACCATAGACGCTGCATGAGAAGTGGAGGCGGCCAATCAGGCGCAAAGGAGAAGTTGCAGCAGTGGCTACGGTTTCAGGACAAAGTCCCTCAACAGTTATCATATCTGAGCTACTGTAAAACCCATGGGTGAAAAATGGCACATTCTACACAATTAGGTGTCAAGGAGAGATTTTTTTTTTTTTTGCTTAGTAACAAGTGTGTGATGCTTTACTTTTACTGTTCTTCTGATGACTAAAGGTGCATTCTGAATTGAAACCATTTGGTTTAATGGAGTGTAACTAAGTGATCTCTACAGACGCACACTTGAACAGGGTTTTGGACTTTGGTTAAAAGTGACAGCCCCAGTCTCACTCATTAGTTTGAGGTATTTTCAGTGAGAACATATAATCTTTTTTTTTATTTAGATTTATGTAGAGAAATATATTTAGATTTTGTTTTATAAAATAGTTGATGTGTAGAGCACATATGAATGGACAGATGGGAGGCTGACAGAGGGCCATCTGGTGAGGACCTGGTTACAGACAGTGTTGGTTTACCACCATCAGAGCTTCTGTTGATTTTTGTAGCTCAACATTTGTAAAGATAATAGTGTTTTAAAATGAACCCTCTGTGTAATTCTGCTCCTAAAAATACTGTATGTAATATCTTTAAAATCTGTCTTCAGTCGTTTGTTTTAGCATTCAGATGTCTGTTTTGTTCTGAAACTTTTTTTAGTTTCCAGATCATGACTATATTGTAACCCAACTCACACCCTTGTCGTCTTTTTGTTTTTCATCGTCGAAGCACACTCCCAAACCTCTTTTTTTAAAGTCCATGACACGAAAAAAAAAAATCACCGTTGTCATGGTTCTGCCAACAGCAGAGCTCTTATGTTTTGGCCTTGGCCCAGATCAGATGGTTTATCTTATGGATCAATGGCCTTGATCAATATGCACTCTAATGAGGAGGGCTCTTTAATGATTGGCCGCTTGGTTTTAGTAGGTTGAATGCTCAGTTTGTGTGCATGAGTGTGTGTGTCACTGATCTCTGTTTTTTTAAACAGGTCGGGTGTTTTATATACATCATACTGTGTGTGCTGCGGGTTAAACCTGGAGTGCACACACACACACACACACACAGCTGAGGAAATGATATGCTACGATGATCAGAAGAGGTTTCACACAGAATCCAAACAATGATTGAAAAATTATAAATGTTTTTTTATTACTGTACATCAGGCATGTCAAACATAGGGCCCACGGGCCAAAACTGGGCCACTAGGGGGTTCAACCCGGCCCGCTTGATGAATTTTCTAAAGTGGAAAAAATGCAACAACATTTAATATTTGTGATGTTTTGTCAAAATATATTTCATTAAATGTGGATATTTTCTAATATACTTGTACTTGTTTGCAGGAAAACAAGAGGGGACTAAACATGGACTTATTGTTATTTAAGATAATTATGCTAACATTGTACTGGTCCGGCCCACTACACATCTAATTAGGCTGTATGTGGCCCCTGCTGTACATGGTCCTGTGATGGACTGGTGTCTGTCCAAGGGTTAGTCAGTTCAGGGCTGCTCCAGATTCCCTGAAAGGGATCAAACAATAGGACATGGATAAATATTGAATTGATGATGTCTGGGTTAGAATTGGATTGAGTAATGTCAAATAAATGATGACATTCTGTGATAAAAACTCTTATGTTAAAATGCCTGTATCCACAAGTCAGAGCCATTCACTGAACCTCGTTGCTGAAGCCATCTTGAAATGCAGATTTGGGTTTAGTACACGTTCTAGCCTAGAGGGACTGGTTCGAACATAACTGGCTGTTATTACTCACTTTGTACAGTTTGTCATTGGTCATTAGTCATTTGACAGATTTCACATCTACAAAACGATTCTTATTTTTGGTCCAAAACACATTGAGTATTTAAAAAGGAGATTAAAAATAGTTTTAGAGCCTCATTAACATATTGATCAAATGAGACTTTTTTTAAATTGGTGTTTTTAATACTTTACTGACGTCTCTGGCATAAACTTGCACTGTTTTGTTTGTTTTTGGTTTTTTTTGGCTGGCTACAAAAACGACAACATGACAGAAGTGGGTTGACAGTAAGGTGGTTTAGGCTCTCACAAAGAAAAAACCCTAAATAATTCTGATTTCCTCCCATGACACCCACACCAAACAGAAATGTATTTTAGGCACCGTCTCCATTTGCATCCCTTTCATTAACCTTACACCAAAGCTGCGAGTAGGAAACCTTAGTTTTCCCCAACCCCCAGCCCACACTCCCCCTCCTCATCTGATGAAGGCCAGGCTGACGGATGTCTAACCTTCAGTCTTTGGAGTAGAATTTCATTTGAAGTGTCCCCTGTGTACAACCTGCAGCCAGTGTTTCTTTGCTGATATCTTCAAACGTCTTGTCACTCCAAGCATACATATCTCTGTTGCTGCAAAAAAAAAAAAGGTAAAAAGAGCACATGTGTTAAAGCTCGCTGCATCTGATGGTTTGGAGTAAGCGGCCGTGTCGTCCTGTAGCGGCAGATCAGGAGGGTTTTTATCCTGCAGGAGATAGAAGGAGAGAGAAATGATGGGAGGAGGTGAGTGATGAAGGATGAAAGAGAGTAAGAAGGGGTCGCTGGGAATGTGGAACATGGTGTTCAGATTGATTGAGTAGGACAAGCAGTTGGTGAAGCTCACACCTCTTTTGTTTGAATTCCGCAAAAACCACCAAAGTGCTCCACCCTTTTTTCTTTCCTCTCATCACCCGTCTTCCCCCGGCTCTTTCCTTTAATTCTCCTCTCACCTTTCAAAGAATACTTACATCTCAGATAGTCACATCGGAGCCACAGGCGTGTTGAGACAATGCAGTGAAACTTATAACCTTTAATAATTGAATGCCAGACAGCACTGGTGCCTGGCAGCATCATCTTCGTGGCATTGTTATTGTTCTCTCTTTGTTCTTGGCTTGAATTAGATGCTAATGCGTAGCGCCTCAGCCCAGGACAGGACACATGTGTTTGGACACAGAGGCCTTAGAGCTTTTGGAGTTTTATTAAAACAAAACAAAAAAAGGAAGCATCAGAGAGGTTGGCAGTTTTTGAAGCTAGCCACTGTCGCAACATAAAGGCAACTCAGAAGGGATTTCCTCCCCTAAGAGCCAGGCGATGACTTTACTCCTCTTTTGTGAGTAAACCTTCTCTAATCTGCTGTCATGACTCTAAACTTCTCATGTCTTTACACTCTGCGGCTGTTTGTACAGTGTTCATTAATTTACTTGTTTTTTTTTTCATTCTGTCTTACACACTGAAAGAGATTATTACTGCCGTGGCCTTCTTATTCATGTTAGAAGAATGTGGACGTTTTTCACTGTGCAACTCAACTAATAACTGTATAAAAATCTGTAAAACCAATAACCAAAATACCTGTAAATGAACTTTTGTCTAACAGATGTCAGTAGACATGGTTTATAGAATCATCTCTCAGACATTAGCAGTTTTTAATGATAGATTCAGCATCTACAAAAGTTTCTGTCTTATATTAGCATATTTGCAAATGTCTGAGAAATTGATGACGATGTGTAAAAGTCCTACCTAAACTCTCTTCTGCTCCAGTGGAGTTTCTAAAGCAGGTTTACAAAAGCTGTAGTCCAACAATTGACCTACTGATCCTATTTTATGGGGGTGATGAGGGTGGCCAAATTCACACTCCACTATAAGGCCTTGTGTGGCCTCAGGTTCAAAAGACAGAGGCAGCTCCGACCACTCTTTTGTACCGCTCGTCTCTTTATGTGGTCTAGGGTGTTTTTGACCTTTGACCTTTGAAGAGACATTGTCCAGCTTCCTTATCTTTGTCTCCGCCCTCTTTTATCCTCCTCTGATCAATAGAGACATGCTCGCTCCTCTATTGTGGCTAATTACCAGTAATACAGCGTCCATATGTCTGTGTGGAGACACAATTAGTAGACGCAGCATTAGAACACAAAAAGGCTTTGGGATCCAGTCAGTGAATGGTGACGTGATGTGGTATAGTGCGGTGAGAAACGCCATCAATTCAGCGTGTTTGACAACAGAGTGACAGTTCTGACAATGGATCACCATTACAGAAGTGAAGCAGGCAGACACAAACACATTAGCTCCCTGCTGAAGTCACTGTGCTGCACTGCTGACCTGCTACACACACACACACACACACACCCCCACACACCCACACGCAGATTACCTGTTGAAATCTGTTCTATGAAATGGACCCCTGTTCATGCACACACTCACACACAGAGATGGAGACATGTACATGGCAACAGCATGACATTTTCTCTGTCATCTCTCTCTTTGTT
This sequence comes from Cynoglossus semilaevis, assembly GCF_000523025.1. NCBI lineage: Eukaryota > Metazoa > Chordata > Actinopteri > Pleuronectiformes > Cynoglossidae > Cynoglossus > Cynoglossus semilaevis. The sequence continues at coordinate 1,803,901 of NC_024326.1, forward strand.
AACAGTGCTGCTGCTGCTGCTGCCATGGCAACCGTGGCTCCTCCCATCACATTTCTCCTCCTGCTGCTTCAACTGGCTGATGGCTCATTCCCCGAGGAGCCCAGTCCCCTAAGCTATGTCCCCGTGGAGGGTACGTGTCCTTTTCACTGTTCATGTGTGGGTGTGGGTGTGGGTGTGTGCACGTGTGCACAGCAGGGCATGTGCAGCGTTGATGAATGACTCTGTGGTAGAAGCAGGAACTGGGCGAGGAGGTTCAAGGTTCAGAGGCTAGCTGTCAGGGACTGATAAATACAAGAGAAATGAGCAGAGAGGCACATTATTAAACTTTGCATAAACTTGAACATATTATAGAACAGCATAAATACAGAGAATAAATTATTAGCTTAGTAGTATTATGAAGTCAGAATCTGGGAGTCAAATGAAGTCTTCTCATCAGTTTGTATGTAAAACAAGAACAACTGGGAGGTATTTCTGAAAGGAATGTTATTGACTGACAGAAATCTGTGAAGTTAACTGCAGATGTTTAAAGAACTCCAGTCTGAGCAGCTAGTCTGTTACCAATGAAACTTCTATGTTCAGAAGCTGCTGCAGTGAAAAGGTATCAGTCTCAGGAAATACTTTTCACTGTCTACATAAAAATACGACTAAACTGCAGGACTAGCTTGATTTCTATCCTGTTATCTAGTTAGCTCGCTAGATAGATAGATAGATAGACAGCTTGATTTCTATCCATGTAGTTAGCTCGCTAGATAGATAGATGATAGATAGATGGATAGATAGATAGATGGATCGATAGATAGATAGAGAGATAGAGAGATGGATAGATAGATAGATAGACATAGATAGATAGATAGATGATAGATAGATGGATAGATAGATAGATGGATTAGATAGATAGATAGATAGATAGAGAGATAGAGAGATGGATAGATAGATAGATGGATCGATAGATAGATAGAGAGATAGAGAGATTGATAGATAGATAGATAGAGAGATAGAGAGATGGATAGATAGATAGATGGATAGGGTGCTGAAGGACTGAAGGGGGAGGAGACAGGTGGAGATGGATTACTTTGTTCTCTCCTCCTCCTCTGCAGTCAAGGACAATGAAATGTTTCCCCAATCCGTCTCCTGTTGATGAGGATTCCCAGTGGAGGCTGACGTCCTCCTGTTAAAACTTTCTAATAGTCTGATCCTAGTACCGCCATCTTCCACCTCACCAGTACTCTCTCACTCCCCCGCGGGGAAAAAGCTTAGTAAGGTGTTTCACTGGAACTTGTTTTTGTTTCTTTTTACCAAAGGTATTAAAGTGAGAGAAAGTGTTGTTTAGGTGAAGGTTACTGGAGACACTTACACTTCTGCCTGGTGTTTCTTGTTAAATATAGATGTGCAAAAGTATTTGAACTGTACCCAGCTGTCAGAGTCTCCTTGAGACAGGGACACTTAAATTGACCGGCGTCATTTTGTGCTTTGCTGTGTGTGTGTGTGTGTGTGTGTGTGTTCACGTCAGTGGTGAGAAGATATCCAGTTTTTCTGGGCAGAGCTCATCGTTCCGCCCAGAGACAGGAGCTGCACATCCAGACCGTCCTCCAAGTCAACCGCACACTCTACATTGGAGCCAGGTAACCAACGGCAACTGCCTCCGACTGCGTGTTACCAACATGTTCACATTAAAATCCTTTTCATTTGATGCCACTGCTTCCATCTGCTGTCACTCTGCAGAGGAGCTTTTCAGTTTGTTTTTCTGGTGAGGCTGCATTCAGTCTTGTTTGGCTAATGTGAAGTGATGGATGAAGAATAAAAATAGCTGCTTATAAGTGGCAGAAAAATACAAATTCACAAAGCACAAATATGAAATAAAAAAAACAACAACCTGGGATCCTATTTCTGGTCCGTTGGGGTTGCTGAGGATGTTGACTGACAGAGTGGGATTTCAGGTGCGCCAGTGTTTGAGAGGCAGAAAGAAACAAACGGAGGACGTTAGAATGAAAAAGCCGTTACCCAACAGCCTCCCTGTTCCTATCACCAGGAGAATAGGAAAGCAATTGTCAACAAATTGCTTCTCCTTACCTCTGCTACGCAAAAGAGAACCCTGAAGGACTGAGCAGCAGCGGAGGCTTCACGCTGCTGCTAAACCTTGTTATTTGCTATTTTGACTTTGTGTCAGGAAAAAAAGGGTAATTGTATTATTTATTTTTCAACAAACTGAATTGGATTTCAAACCCAGGACACTGGTCCACAACAAAAGCATTTTTCTGTTTTAAATATTCCTCCAACCCACGCTGACTTGTCCTGAGTGACAGTGATCATGTGACTGAAATACAAGAGGCTGAGCTGGAATGGGGGAAATTTTCACTGGGGTTGACCAGGATGGACAGATTATAAATGAGCAAATTACAAAGGCAATGGTAGATGTAGTCAGTGTGGATGATGGAGATGGAGATTTACCAGGAACCCAGAAAAACAAACGGCTAACTAAACAGCAGCCCTTCATTACTGTGTAAAGACAATTGTGATATATTGTTTATTTTATGATTGATGAGGATTCATGGTGATTTGCACTTCATTCTATTCACTCATTCAAATCCATTTATTCGATGCTGGACTTTCTGTTAGCATGCTACCAGCACAGGAACAGCTTTGTTTAAGCAGCCTCACCCAGGGACACAGTGGCATGTGGATGAATTACACAACAGACAGAAATACACAAAACAGTTCATTCTTTAGTTCATCACTAACTTCCCTGCATGTATTTTGCTAGTCTATATGCAGGTGTGTCCCTGAGCAAGGCACTTATTCCCACATCCCAGTGCTCCTGCTGGCCGTGCGTGTGTAATTAAAGAACTAATACCTGTATGAACGTCTGAGTGAATGTCCTGAGTCACGTGTGCATCTTCTCCATGGTTGTAGGGACGACTTGTACAGAGTGGAGCTGGATAACATGGCAGGTGACGAGATGTTCTACAGCAAGGTGAGGCTTGTCTCTTTATTTCTCTCCTCTCACGTACACATTCCCTAAATAGCCCAAGAACACTGCCAAGAACCAACACAGTCTTGATTGACATTTTTTTTCATAAATAAATCTCAGTTTGATGTCTGAGCCCAAACCTTTTACTAATTACTAACTTTTTCTTTTACCTCACACCAGTGCCCCTCCCCCAACAACAATGACATTTACCGCTGCAGTAAAAACTAATTCGATGTCCTTATGTCTTCAAAATGTCCTTGCAGTCATGTTTGGAAGCCAAACCTATTCCCCGCCGTCTAAAAAAAGCCAAGCGCACTCACAAACACACACATAAAAAGACACGTGTACACCTGCAAACCCAACAGTTCTCCACTGAGATGAGGGCAAACGCAGTCTAACTGTGACTTCTTCTCTGGGCAGAAACGAACATGGGAGTCCAATAAGAACGATATCCGAGTGTGTCGCATGAAGGGCAAACACGAGGTAAAGTAGTCACACACACACACACGCAGACGTCTCTGTATCCTTGTGTGTACATCAACACAATGTAAACCATCATATGCATGGACAGACACAACAGCTGTTGTTAGATAGACTTCATTTCCCTCAGGCACACCTGCACAAACCTGATCTTGTTGATACACAACCAGCACCTCATTCAAACGTGTGAATCCAAACATGATGCAGTCCAGGAGCTGTCCAAGAAGACTGTATGAACTATATGTCATTACATACACAGGATGGTTTTCTCACCCCGTGGGCAAATTGGACCGTTTTGAACAAGTGTTGTTCGGCATTGTTCTGAAATGTATGAAGGGAAGGGATCAATCCAATAAAAGAAAACAATATGATGCCAGTGTAACCCGGTTGGCTCTGTGAGTAACCTAAAATATAAGCTTTATTGTATAAATACAGCAGTGCCGCCAGCAAAATCCAATTTGGGTGGAAAGAGGACGGAGAAATAAAAAGAGGCAACAGGAAATGTTATAGAGCAAAGTGAGCAGAGAGTGACACAGCCTGAGGGAGGACTCAGTAATTGAAATCAGCAGAGGAAAGGAGGGAAGGATCGGGATGGAATGACTGCAGGGAAGGAGGATAAAATAGCCACGAGGCAGTGAGAGGCGAAGAAGTAAAATAGATCTGAAATTTGATTTTCTCGCATCGAGAGAAGCAAAGGTCAAAGGTGGGACGATGGTACGAGAGAGTCCGAGACAGAAATCTGAAGTCGGGAAATAAACTCATCAAACCTTTGTTAAATGACTCGGGAATTATTTGATGGCTCTGCACTTATTAGAGCCATTTTCCTTGAAAGAGAAAATCAATAACAGACGTTTTCACGCTACAGAGGACATTTTAACTTACTGAAGCAAAGCAAACAGCAGGGAGAGAAATCTTGTCTGTTAAGATTCTGTTTAAATTAAACAGCTGCAATAGTAATTATAGTCTCCGCAGTTTAACCGCTGAGAAATCAATGGCAACAGGACTAATAGTTAGTTTTGATGTTGTGTTGTGTCCAAACTTCTTATCATGTTGAAGGAGCTGCTTCCTCTGAGACACTGCAGAGTTCTGGAACTGGTAAACCAAATCTTTCACGCCCCACAGATTTTGACAGATTTCTACAGTGACCTTTAAAAGGGAAAGCATCAGGGAGAGTAAGAACTCTAACAAAGGCAAACGATTCGCTGTAGTAGGCTGTTTGTCTGGATAGAACTCAATATAACATTATCTAATTATAAAATTCACTAGATTGTTAAAAATCTGCAAAAAGAAAAGTCCTTAAATATAATTTAACATATTTCCAGAATTATCTAAATGTATCTGTGTTAGCTTGGCACAAAAAAATTAAATAAGTTTTTATGAAATTAGTTTCAAAGTTAAAATGAATAAAGCTAAAACTTGTCGTCAGAGTCATTAAAATCTAGCCTAGAAATAGTTGCCAAAAACACAAATAATATGAGAAAAAACAGTTTTTTTTAATTGTAAAAAGGCTACAAAAACTGTAAGCTCTAATGGTTAAAAGTTACTTAAAATGTGTTAAGTATTTTCTGATAATAAAACAAAGCAGTGAATTCTTTAAAATGTTTTTCTTTGGGCCATAAATTAATTCAGCTAGTCTAGCCTGCTAATGCCTAAGGCCACAAATAATTAAATAAATAAATAAAATAAAACCCTTAACATATTTATGAAGTATGTCTTTTTTAGTTGCTACTTTACTGGTTTTTGAAATGATCGTAATAAAACCATTCTGTGAAAAGAGAGTTTGTGATAACGAGTCAAGTCTACTCATCGTTACCTCTGCTGGTGCTTCTGTAAATTAGCCAACAAACAGCAGATTCATCCGTTTCCAACTGACTGATCACGTCTTTTAGCGTGACTTCAATCAGCAGCCTCCACTCTGAGGTGTGTTTGATATGCAGCCCCTCGCTCCTGTCTTCAAGGGTCGGTGTCCCAGGTCTGTTTGGACCGAGCGGTGCCCAAACTGCTTTAAATTCAGTGTCCTCCAGGTGGAGCCGGCTGGAGGATGTGGTTGCATGAGTGTTTTTGAAGTTACACCTTAAACAGATCCTTCAGTCTGGCTCCATCCTCCTGATATGACTGAAGGGGATCAGCTGCAGTCCT
>NC_024326.1:1809528-1812695 GCF_000523025.1 Cynoglossus semilaevis
ACTTTTTTATATATGACTGTAAGGAAATGAAGATATTATTGGGATGTTATTCTGCTCTCATGACCTTGACCATGAACTGAGTTATTTATTTTATAAAATAAGACATTTTAAAAAGTTATAATAATTTTAGACAGTGTTTAAACTAATTGTGATTATGATTTTTGACATTATCAAACATCCCTATGTTCCTCCATTCATTTGATTGTTTTGAGATTTTTTTCACAAAAATGTTTTCTTTTTGTCCTTTATTTTAAAAGATTTAATGTTTTTGGTGGGGTTAGTTCAAACCTCACATCCAGGTGCGTGTTATGTGTCATTCAGTGACAGTTTGAGATGCTTTTGGATTATCTTGTTTTTTGTAATTATTTGACAAAAGTCAGAATATAATAGAACTTTTTGGGTACTTTTTGACATAAATATGATACTGCATTTTTGGTGAATATTATACAGATCCATAATTTGTTTCATATTTTTCACAATTTATGTTGTTTTTGATGATTTCTTGGGATTCAGTTGTGTGGAAAAATATAGAAAAGTATCAAAAATTCATTAAAGCAGTGTAACATTTAACTAATTTCATCACTTTGATAATTCATTAGTGACCTAATGTAGTGGTCCCTGATCTAGTGGTAAGAGAGTGAGTCTTCTAAGTGAATAACCGCGGGTTTAAATGCTGTCTCTTGTGCATTTTTTACACGCAGGGCGAATGTCGTAACTTCATCAAGGTTCTGCTCAGCCACCAAGACGGTCTGTTTGTGTGTGGAACTAATGCCTTCAACCCACTGTGTGCCAACTATACAGTGAGTATTCTTCTTTCTGTTGGCTGGTCAGTTGTCTGTGCATCTGTCAGGCTTTTTATTTTTATTTTTTTTCATTAATGACTTTTTCCTCCTGTTGCAGAGAGACACTCTGGAAATGGTGGGAGAGACTGTGAGCGGAATGGCTCGCTGCCCGTATGATCCACGACACGCCAACGTGGCTTTATTCGCAGGTAGTGTCTCGAGTCCTAAATAGGTTTGTCGCAGATTTCAGACTCGGTTTCCAGCCACGGCAGCTGAACGTTACCGAGGGGGTTGTGTTTACCTTCACAAAAGATTTATAGTCAGACCTGTCGCTGCATTGCCAGTGTGGTTTTAATCTTCCTGACCTTGTGCTTTCGCTTCATCTCTTTCGTCTCCCTCTCCTCCTCCATGTTCGTCTCTCTCACTCTGAAGATGGAAGCCTCTTCACCGGCACCGTGACAGACTTCCTGGCCATCGATGCTGTCATATATCGAAGTCTGGGTGACAGCCCAGCTCTCCGAACCGTCAAGCATGATTCCAAGTGGTTCAGAGGTAGAGTGAGACGCAGACACATGAAAAGATTGTCTTTAACAGAACCAGGTAACAGGTGGATGCAGGCATGATTAGAGCTGCTTTTGGGAAATGTAATATAATTGGCTCACAGACAGTGATGTATTGAGTTCAGCCTGAATCTGCAGACTCACAGTTGAAAAAAAAAAAAGTCTTTGTTTAAAAAGTTGAGACTGTTTCCCAGGGAGAACATTAGACGCCGCCGAGCTGTAACAGTGCTGGATGAATAAATGATAAATAATCCGTAGCCTCTTGTCCATATTGTGATAAATTAAACAGGACATGAATCTTTAATGAGAGCGACCGGTGGACAGCAGTGGACCATGTTGATGTAGATGTTATTACAGCACAATGTCAGACGCCGTGGAGCATTAAGTTTGGCCTCAGGCGCTGCGTCACCGCTGTTGCTCAGCGAGTTTGTCTGAAAATGCTTTGTTCACACTGCTTTTCAGAGCCGTACTTTGTGAGCGCCATGGAGTGGGGCCCACACATTTACTTCTTCTTCAGAGAGATGGCCATGGAGTTTCATCATCTGGAGAAGGTACCTTCATTTTTTTTTTTTTTTTGTGGTCCAGCACCCCTGAATTTTTAATCAACTGTGTTTTTCATTTACCATCCAGGACGTACTGTTGGATACCTTTACACTGCAGCACAGTGTCGTCAGTAACCTGAGTCGAGCTCACAGACCTGTCTGTGCTCAGCTCAGGTGTGCTAGAGGCTGAATATCTCAGCTCAGTGCTGGCGGAAAATGAAAAGACACATATCATTTCTATGATCTAGGAGTAGTTAAAAAGCACTTCTGTTTCTGGATCGTCAATGGAGACGATTTATATAAAAGTGCATTTCCAGAAAAGAGCAATAACAACTTAAATCTGTAATAACTTAATGCACCTAAAACTTTTTTTATGAGGGAGAAAAAAAAAACTGCGTATTTATTTATTGACCAACTTAAAACTGAAACCAAGTTCATTTGGAAGTTCATCTCTCTCACTGATCTAAACTCTGTCTTTCTCTATTGTCCATATGTCATCATTTAGGAATAGATTATACATATAGATATATATAGGGTTTAGTTAACCTGTTAGCTACAACTTAGCTAAAAGATTCAGACTCAAAATATGAAACTTGAATGAATTTACACTGCAGGGTTCTTTTAAATATTTCCAGCAAAGGGTCCAAACCAGCATAGGACACGTTCTTCACATACAACTACTTCTCTCTGGTGACTTTTAGACCCTTTTTTTATACTTTGTCTTTGTGAGACAAACAACACTTTCTCCATCCGTAGGTCATGGTGTCCCGCGTGGCCCGTGTTTGTAAGGCCGACCTGGGCGGCTCTCAGCGTGTCCTTGAGAAACAGTGGACCACGTTTCTGAAAGCACGTCTCAACTGCTCCATACCCGGAGACTCGCACTTCTACTTCAACCTGCTGCACGCCACCAGTGAAATTATTCACATGCAGGGACGAGACGTCATCCTGGGTCTCTTCTCCACTCCACCAAACAGGTGCTGAGACCAAACATGACTTTGACGAACATAAACACAAACACTGTTTATGTCTCATCGCCCCCTCTCTCTCTCGCCCTCTCTCTCTCACTGGTAGCATCCCTGGCTCTGCGGTGTGCGTCTTTGACATGCAGCAGCTCGCTCATGTCTTTGAGGGACGCTTTAAAGAGCAGAAATCCCCAGAGTCTATTTGGACTCCGGTGCCAGACGAAGCTGTGCCCAAACCGAGGTAATGTAATGCAAAGAGCAAAACTTGGGCAGAACACTGCAGTGCTGCTGCTGCTGCCGCTGCTGACGCTGCTGCTGCCG
>NC_024326.1:1812791-1819634 GCF_000523025.1 Cynoglossus semilaevis
TTTTTTTTTTGTGGTCCAGCACCCTTTAATTTTTAATCAACTGTGTTTTTCATTTACCATCCAGGACGTACTGTTGGATACCTTTACACTGCAGCACAGTGTCGTCAGTAACCTGAGTCGAGCTCACAGACCTGTCTGTGCTCAGCTCAGGTGTGCTAGAGGCTGAATATCTCAGCTCAGTGCTGGCGGAAAATGAAAAGACACATATCATTTCTATGATCTAGGAGTAGTTAAAAAGCACTTCTGTTTCTGGATCGTCAATGGAGACGATTTATATAAAAGTGCATTTCCAGAAAAGAGCAATAACAACTTAAATCTGTAATAACTTAATGCACCTAAAACTTTTTTTATGAGGGAGAAAAAAAAAACTGCGTATTTATTTATTGACCAACTTAAAACTGAAACCAAGTTCATTTGGAAGTTCATCTCTCTCACTGATCTAAACTCTGTCTTTCTCTATTGTCCATATGTCATCATTTAGGAATAGATTATACATATAGATATATATAGGGTTTAGTTAACCTGTTAGCTACAACTTAGCTAAAAGATTCAGACTCAAAATATGAAACTTGAATGAATTTACACTGCAGGGTTCTTTTAAATATTTCCAGCAAAGGGTCCAAACCAGCATAGGACACGTTCTTCACATACAACTACTTCTCTCTGGTGACTTTTAGACCCTTTTTTTATACTTTGTCTTTGTGAGACAAACAACACTTTCTCCATCCGTAGGTCATGGTGTCCCGCGTGGCCCGTGTTTGTAAGGCCGACCTGGGCGGCTCTCAGCGTGTCCTTGAGAAACAGTGGACCACGTTTCTGAAAGCACGTCTCAACTGCTCCATACCCGGAGACTCGCACTTCTACTTCAACCTGCTGCACGCCACCAGTGAAATTATTCACATGCAGGGACGAGACGTCATCCTGGGTCTCTTCTCCACTCCACCAAACAGGTGCTGAGACCAAACATGACTTTGACGAACATAAACACAAACACTGTTTATGTCTCATCGCCCCCTCTCTCTCTCGCCCTCTCTCTCTCACTGGTAGCATCCCTGGCTCTGCGGTGTGCGTCTTTGACATGCAGCAGCTCGCTCATGTCTTTGAGGGACGCTTTAAAGAGCAGAAATCCCCAGAGTCTATTTGGACTCCGGTGCCAGACGAAGCTGTGCCCAAACCGAGGTAATGTAATGCAAAGAGCAAAACTTGGGCAGAACACTGCAGTGCTGCTGCTGCTGCCGCTGCTGCTGCTGCTGCTGCCGCTGCTGCTGCTGCTGCTCTGAGCGTCTGTCTCACATCTAGTCTGGTCACTGCCCTGCTGTAAACTCCAGCTGTCAGTCAGAATGAAACTTCACCGCTATTCAGCAAATATTCTAATATAGCCTCCAGTTTCTCCTTCTGCTCTCTACGGACTCCTGTCTCTAGCTTTCCCATCAGTCTTTTTTTTTATTTCCCCCTCTCTCTCTGCCCCCCTCCCCTCTCTCTCTGTCTGCAGGCCGGGGGGATGTGCAGTGCAGGGATCCAGATTTAGCTCCTCCACCACGCTGCCAGATGAGGTTTTGAACTTTGTGAAGACCCATCCACTGATGGATGAGACTGTTCCACTTCTGGGTCACAGACCCTGGGTGGTGAAGACCATGGGAAGGTAGATTGTGCACAAAAACAGACATAAAATAATTAACCAAATACTGTACATAAAGTTGAATCAGCGTTAATCATCACTATGTGTAGATACCAGCTGACAGCCATGGTGGTGGACACCGAAGCCGGTCCCCATAAGAACCGTACCGTCCTCTTCCTCGGATCCACCAGGGGAACTATCCTTAAATTTCTAATGGTTCCCAGTGGAGACTCTGCGTCCCACAGCAGTGTGTTTCTGGAGGAGGTGGAGGGATTTAACCCAGACAAGTGAGTCTGGACCTTGATGTCACAACTATGAATTATACATTTTGGTACTGTATATTGCTTCAGGTGGATCAGGTCTCACGCTGCCTATATCAGGTTGGTAACAGGAGAACTGCAGTAGTTTTCACTGCAAAACTTTCTGCATTTGAGATTAGAGCGTTTGGACCAGAGATATAATCCTGGTGGTTACAGAGAACATTTGAGATTTATATTTATATTTAATTATCTGATTGATATTAGCCAAGTAGTGTATTGCAAGTGTGTGTGACACATTTAAGCTATGTTGGGATGTCATCATGGGCATACAGCACTACTGATCAGTGGGCGCTCCTATAGTGCCAAGGAATGCTGCATGTAATTAATCACTGGCTCTGACAGGTCTATTCAGAACAAATTTGTTTTTGGCCCAATATAATTCTTTACACTAATACAGAATTATTAGAAAAGTATGTTAACAATAATATTGTAGCAGCACCCTCAGTTCATTGGTGAGACCATTTTAGATAAATTAATTGCACCCTCTGCAGGGAGAGCGGGAGAGCTGCATGCCTTTTGTCTGTCACTTTGGATTTTTAGGAACCATGTCAGTCTCCCTCTGCTGGTTCTTCACCGTTCTGCTTGCTGTCCTCCTCACACTTCTCCGTCCGTGTGTCTCCAGGTGTGGAGAGGACTCCCCTCAGGCCCGTCAGCTTTTATCTCTGTCTCTGGACCGGACGAGCCACACTCTGCTGCTGGCCTTCCCCGCCTGTCTGGTCCGGGTGCCTACGTCACACTGCCACCTACATTCTCGCTGCATGAAGTCAGTGACACTTTTCTGAAATCTTGCTGAATATTTTTTCATTCTCTGAGTGATTTGGTGGCTGTTAATGAAGTTTAAATGAAACAGTGGCCTCCGGCCAAGACACTTGTCAATTTCTGTTCTCGCGCCGATTTTGTAGAGCCTGTCATTTAAGCTTAATCATGGAGTGCCAATTAGAGGTGTAAATTTATTTCATTGATTAAAGAGGAGATGAAGTTCTTGTTGAAACACACAGACTGTAGATCATTCACTATACGTATATATTTTTAATAGTTTCTCAGAAATGGTACCTGGCACAAAAGTCCTTCATTAGTTTTTGATTATAAAATACAGACTTTTACTACTGTACTTTTAATTATATCACAACCGAACAGAAGAAACTGTGAGAAAAAAAAAGGTAAAGTGTTTTTTCTTGCATATCCAAAGTCTGGTCTGTGGGCTGGTTGAGGAACTAGTGACAGTCTTATGTGGCCTAAAACATTTTTCATTAGACCAGCTTTTTATGGCATCCACTTTTTTAAACATGTGATGTGTTTTCAAACGTGGTGTTAACTAAAATAGTCCCTGTTCAGATGTTTTTACATTATCTCATCTGGCAGAGAAAAAAAATGGGACACGTGGGTGACCTGAGTATGATAATGACTCACAGATGCTCCACATACTCTTTTACAAATTCAATATTACAGACTATATGAATAATGAATCTCATGGGGCCATGGGAGGAAACAATATTTCATACTTTAGGGTTATAATTGTCTGTTGTACAGAGAAACTCAAGTGATACTGTGTGTGTATGTGTGTGTGTGTGTGTGTGTGTGTGTGTGTGTGTGTAGAAGCTGCCTGGCCTCCAGGGATCCATACTGTGGTTGGACCAGAGGCAGCACCTGCTCCTTCTTGAGACCGGGAACAAGGTAACGAACGGCTGCAAACGTACACACACACACAGAGAGAGAGAGAGAGAGAGAGAGAGAGAGAGAGAGACAGTCACACACAGTCCTGTGGGTAGAGTTAGAGCATCTACCTCAACAGACCCACAGTCTGCCAACTCTCCACATGTTGTGTTAAGAGGATGATGTTGGCCAAAGAGCATCATCACTGTCTGTTGTGTTTGGAAACGACTGGCAGCAGGGGCTGTTGTCCGTTTGTAGCATTTAGGGGTTATTATGGTTATTGGCAGAAACGAAGGGCACTCTCCGTAGATATGTTTGTATTGCAGTTTGAAATATAACAGTTTGGTTTCAGTGATCACAGAACGAGTCGCTGTAGAAGCGTGGACATTATTGTGCGGGGGTCAGCGTTTTCCTCTGCTCGTCAGCCTTTATTCAGGTCACCTGTGCTGAGGGCGATCAGTGAGTCTGCGAGAGACTGTGAGCTGGAGGTTGGTTTGGAACAAATAAGACGTTTCTGAGGGAGAAAATAGGATGAAGGGAAATTGATATCCTCTGTCTTCAGGCTGTTTATTTGGTTTATTTGACTGCAGTGTTTATTTGTACAGTGGTTTGCTAAAATGAAACCAAACATTATTTTTTAGCAGAAGCAGTACAAGAATTTGTCATGGGTGAAAGTACTGCAATAAGTGGTGGAAGATGTATTTGTACTTGTAATAATTGAAGTGTTGGTAAGTAGTTGTAGTAACTGAGTGAGCAGTAGAATATAGTAATACTGTAATAGAATAAATTAAAGTAGTAAAAGTGCTGGAATTAAGAGTAGTAAAGGTCGTAGTCTTTCTAGTTGTACTGTAGTACTATCAGTAGTTATGCCAGTACTAAATGTATTATAGTACTGTATATTCATATCATAATCAGGAGTAGTTGAATTAGTAGGCAGTATTTGTCGTTGTAGTTGTTCTGCTCTCAGTAGGAGGCAGAGAAGTAGTATTTCTGGATCTTGTTGTACTGTGTCAAACTTTCTTTCCACATATTGTGTAGAGTACTTTTTCTTTTTTTTTTTAAGCACGGTCAACATACGTCTGCTCCGGTTTAGTGTGGTGAGAGTGTTGGGGATCATTACTGAGCCTGGCTGTGGAATACATCACTGTTACTGTTTACTACATGGGAAATGTGGGTGGGAGTCATTAGTGGAGACTCCAACAGCTGAGTGTCAGGGCTGCAGGTCTTAGGACTCACTGCTCCTTAAAACCCACCATTACACTGTATAAGTGAAGGCAAAGAGTTTTATATTTGTACTTTACATTAATGCTCCACGTCCTGTTGCTCTGTCTCTGTCACTAAGAAACAAAACCACTAAAACCACTGGGAGGATAACAGAAAATCTAATTAAAACAGCTGTCCTTTTGTAGTAATTCTTAAAATATACAACTAATATGTACTGCACACTAAGGCGGAGATGAATAACGTACAATGAAAACCATTAGTTTCTGCATTTAATGTGATTAAATACTATCTTTGACTTAACCTTGCTGTATCTCTAATATACACACACGTATACACATATATACAAGTATGTATATATGTGTGTATATATGTGTGTGTATATGTATACATATTAGGTCTGTCAAAATAAAGGTGATAATATCAGATAAAATTGTTGATATTGATTGATAATGATACTTTTAGATTTATCTCAATCAATCATGATTAATTAAAATTAGAGCACAATTAATCATCATTGATTGTAATCAAAAGCTATCCTCATATATATATATGTCCTTATATATGTGATGTGTGTGTGTGTATATATATACAGTTACATATATATGTAATATGTAATGTAAAAAACAGTATGGTGTTTTTTAAGTGTATCAGTAAATGTAATGTCTCAGCATCAGTTACAGTTGATGTGCTAATCAATTATATTTAGGATCACATTTCTCACCTCCACCCTCCATCAGCACCTGCACCGCTGACCCTGACCTCTGACCCAACCATCAACAACAAAGGGGAAATCAATCGTGGGATCGATAGTGTATCCCATTACCCTGGATGACGCTCAGCGTCGATGTGTCATATACATTCGATCCAATACGCCAAAAATACTCTTAATAAATGCAAACCTGTTCTCAGAAGCAATTGATTTGTACATTAAATAGTCATTTTAGTCATTTCAAGCCTGGATTTATTTTTCCTGTAAGCACTATACATTTACTAATATGGAACCTGAATATAAATACACACTCCACTGTATTAAAAAATGTGCTTTGTTTGCGTCTACAGACTGCCTTTTCAACAAGATGTGGAATTTGGAAACACCACCTCCCATCTAGGAGACTGTGACGGTAAGGTGTAGCAATATGACACGTCTATGGTTGTAAACCAGGGACTGAGGAAAGGCTCCTCCTAGTGGAACAGTCTTCTATTACACCAGTCGAGTTGTTCTGAATATTTTGTTTGGCGCTTCCTTCCATTACGTACGTAAATGTGTCTGATGTGTCAGGTTTTTATGTCTTTATTTAGTTATTTTGCATGATAATGCAAATATAAAGCCATGAGGGCTTTGTTTGTACAAGATGGAATTCTTTTCTTTCTTTCTTTCTTTCTTGACGCTGTCAAAGCCAAATCAGGTAGGAGTGGACTGACGGTGTCAAAGCCAAATCAGGTAGGAGTGGAGCTGGGATTTTGGTTTCAGCCTCACTTCCTGCAGGTCAAAATGTTCCCAGTGGGAGACAGTTTAATTAGAGAGTCTGAGGAGGAGGTGTAACTGCTCCGAAACAATACAAATCTGCTCCATGGGAAGTGCATCAACCTCCTGCGTGCCAGGCTTTGTGTTTTGTCAGAGCTGAACATCTCCGACGAGCCCATGGAGGAGCTGGGGAGCAGGCTGGAAATAGCTTATTAAAAGATACTGATGTCACTTTTGCTGAGCGGCTCAGAGGACGCTGCTGCGGCTCTCAGAGAGAAAGCTTTTAACCTCGCTGTGAAACTTTCAAAGTCACTGGAAACAAAATAAAATGCACTTCCCGTCCAGCAAATCCTCGCTCCTTTTTGACTTTTAGTTTTATGAACAATTAAGAGTAGGAGTGAGTGAAGGCAGGCTGCAGACCCAGGAGATGTGAGCGGAGGCCGAGGCAGACAAAGAGAGACGTGCTGCTGTGTTTGCAGATGGCAGTGATTAGAGCTGGGTGGAAACACTGAGGTAATGGTATTTGCTGCAAAGGGAGAGAGACTGCGACCACGCTGCAAAAT
>NC_024326.1:1820144-1828808 GCF_000523025.1 Cynoglossus semilaevis
CTGTGGTCGGAGCCTCGCTGATGACAAGTGCAGGCATCGCTCTCAGACCACAGAGCCTGTGGAGCCTCCAGGCCAGAGTGGAGAAAAAGCTCCTCTTTAACAGATTCACCACTGAAGTTAGTTGAGTTAAAAGATTCATGTTTTATGTATTGCACCAGATCACAACATGAATCATCTACAGGAACTTAACAGGGTAGTGTCTTTACTACATGGAGAAGTAGACACTAAACACTGTTTAATAGAAAGGCATCTCTAACAGTACAGTCCTCAGTCATCAGGCGAGGACACCCATGGACAGTTAGGACAGTATGAAGACCAGCAACCATTCAGACTCACACTCACACCTATGGTCAATCTAATTTAGAGCGGATAAATCCAATCCTGCATGTTTATGGGCTGTGGGAGGAGAGTGCTGAAAACAAACCCACACACTGATGGAGAACAAACAAACTCTTTACTAACTGTATTAAAGGCTGGGGCTGAAATTGGTGAAAGTCTTAGATTCCTGTTATTCTTTGCATTAGTTTTGCAGCAGACAAATGGCGTGCACAGCTGTACTGTTCACTTCAGTGTGATTTTAGTATTTGAATTTGCTGTGATAACCCCTACAGGAAACAACGTATAAAGCACTTTGGTAAAGGTTTCCGTTTTTTTCATCAGGTCATCTATTAAATAAGATTTTTTTATGATGGAAGTCTCAGGTATGCACTAATGTTTTCATTAGTTAAGAGAGTGAAGAGCGAGGCTGTAGGACATGTCAAAATGACCAGTAATTGCCCATTTTTCTATTCAACAGAGAGTAATTTTGACCTCCTTCCTGTTTGTCTTCATTTTCACTCTTTGACTGATGTTAACTTTAGATCAAGAGGTCAATAATGACATGTTAGTTTTCAGTCACCAGCCTGAAGGTGTGTTTATAAGGTATCAAATTTGTCATTGTCTGTCACTGCCTTTCAAGTGCTTGGTCATAAAAATGGTATTGAAATGTTTTTTTTGGGGTTTTTTTTTTTTTTGAAGCCTTTATCCCTGTGGTCAGAGATTAGTCGTTCGATTGTTATCAATTACTTTGTGTAAGGTTTAAAGTAGAAGGAGCAGAGAGTCACCAGTCACAATTCTAATTGTTCTTTCAAATTGTGTCCTGTGGGCAGACATTAAGGCTTCTCTGAATACAATTTCCATAACTCTCCTAATCTTTAGGAATTCTGCAGCAGAGCTTGCTGATAGAACCCGAGAGCCTTGTTTCCCTCAACCTTCTGGTGGCATCTGCGGTTTCTGCATTCACCATCGGGGCGGCGCTCTCCGGCCTTGCCGTTTGTTGGATCATGGCCCACAAACCAGCCAACCGTCGCAGCACCTCCCAGACCTCCATCCAGCGACGTGAACGAGGCCTGCTGAGCAGCGGCGGGATGGGAGGCTCGGTGCTGAGTGTGACAAGACAGGGTGGAGGAGAGCGCTCCTGCACTCAGGGTGGAGAAACCCTCTTTGTCATGCCTAATGGGTGGGTGAAGTCCGGGGAGCTGGACCCAGGTTTCCTCCCCACACCTGAGCACACACCTCAACAGAAGCGTAGAGGCCTGCGACTGTCCGACTCCAACTCTGGAGGGTGGGACACCAGTCAGACGTACCTGGGTGGAGGGTCTGTAGGGCTGGGCTCCCCCTGTCGTATGCCCCCCTCTGTCTACCTGACCACCAGACTGTTCCAGCAGGGCGGAGGCGGGAGACACGGAGGTGAATGTCGAGGTAACGACACACCACGCCAGCAGTACGTCTGCCTCAGCAAACAGGAGAAAGGAATGAAGGGGACGCCCAAGGCCCCGCTTAGAAAGTCTGCGGGAGAGTATGTGTACCCCATGACTCCCCAAGACTCCCCCGAGCGACGGAGGGTGGTCTCGGCCCCCAGCGCCCCGGTGGAGTACGGCGACCCGCTGCCTCTGCGCTGGCCGGCCCAGGAAGGCTACATCCTAAGCAGCCACGGCATGGTCCCGGTCTCTCTGCCTCCTCCGTCCATGCCTGCCCCCAGTGGCCAGGCTTACGTCCCGCAGCAACATACTCCGGCGCTGAGCCGGGCCCTGTTGAGGGGGGCCCTGGAGCGAGGGGAGCTGGGCGAGCTGGTGGACCTCAGCCACCTGATGAGTAAGAAGAACTGTGGTGACAGGACTCAGTTGGGCCAGTGACTGTTGGACTGAGGACGACTTACACATCCACACACAAAGTGTTATTGACACAGAACTTCTTCATCTCAATCTTTCTGCCATCTGCCATTCAGCCCACCCAATCTCATCCCTCCGTCTCACACACTCTCCTCACCCCTGAATGAGTCTCTCCCTGTGACTGGCTGCTGGCTCTGCCACTCATATCCCGGCTCACACTAATTGGTCCGATGGTCTGAGGTTGTTGCTGTGTCTGCATTGCAGAGTTGCCTCACTCCTGCTGCACGGCAGCAGCAGCAGCAGCAGCAGGGAGGGAAGAGGACGGAGGGGGGGGGGGACAAAGGAGGGGCGGGAGAGCGGACGGCAGCAGCAGCAGCAGCAGCAGGAAGGAAAGAGGACAGAGATGGGGAGGGACAAAGAAGGGACGGCAGAGCAGTGGACAGCGAGGACGTGGACAGTGATGACACTTCCGAGCTGTCTCCTCTCTGCAGATGAGCTGCAGAACCTGTTGTTCTTACGCCAATCAAATACTTAGAGTTGAAATTCCAACCTGGCGACGTATCACACACAAACGCACGGTAAAAACAAATTGAATGGATTTTTTGAGGCGACTCCCAGTTTGTCTTTCTCACCGCTGCGCTCAGACAGTGCATATATCAGAAGAGGATCCCTGTGTTTGTATAGGCGGTTATTTAGTATTCCATGTATATGAGAGTGAGGACCTGAGTGCCAAATGCCTCCACGCTGTCTCATGGGAATAAAGGACCATAACTCAGAGCGCAGGACTGCAACGTCAGCACTTTCTCTGCCAACTGCATGCTCTCTGTAATGACGGCATCTCAGCTGAACCCATTGCTCTTATTTGGTTGCCTCCTTTCACTCCACAAACTCTTTTGATGACTAATAATCCCTGAGAGAGTTGAGAAAGGTAACATTACAACAGTGGACGTACAGAAGAAAGGGAGGTTTGGAGAGTTTGGATTTTAATTTTCAATACACTGGAAGAAAATAGAAAATCACTGTTTTTAAATGACTGTTCCACACAGGTTATAGATTCATCATTATAAGGCAGCGTCTGTTGTTACTGGGCAAATATACTCCCAAAGGTAGCATATGCAGAACTTCTGGATGTGGTGTTGGCGTAAACGGATCATGCAGTTATCACTTTCTCTACAGAAGGGGGTGCTAAAATGCAGTTTGATCTTTGATCTTTGACTTGATTGTAATACAGTACAATATTATGTTCATCTAATTCTGTAGCCAGGCTAATTGTTTTCCATAGGAGGAAGGAATATTTTTAGCGTTAGCTGGCCTCGTCTGTGGGGCCGTACACCCTAAGTACTTTTGAAACATAATCCACACGTAAAAATGTTTCAATAGTTCATTTGGTTTTTTACTTATGTTCAAAAGTAGTTGGTCTCTTTTAGACTCAGCTGTGAGCTGACCCTGCCCCCCCACACACACTTTTTTGCGTCCTCCAGTATATCTTTACATTACTGCCACCCACTGGTTCTAATGTTTACTTCAAGTTAACATACACACAATGATGTGTCGCAAAACAAAAAGTGAAAGAGAGAAAATCGGTCAAAGGGCAACATCCCTGCGGTCCATTCTCTGCATACACTCTAAATATTTTTTTATTTCTTAAGGAAATAACTGCATCCCTCTTGTATCCACAGTAGGCCAGAGGGCCGTGGAGATAATCCTGAACAAAGTGACCCTTCCAGTGGTGCAGCCTGACGCTTCTAGCTTCACTGAGAGCCAGCAGGGGCAATGGAAATGTTCCCAGCAGGCAAATGGGGCTATAAATTTAGCATATTAAAACGTCCAGCTGCATGAAATGGTTTGTGTTTAGATCAACCCAACATGGCCCGCGTGCGTTAGCGAGAAGATGAAAGTCATAAAAAGAGACGAGATAACGATGACAAACGCCGAATCAAAAGGGAACATGATGAAACGCAGTGCAATGACAACAACAACAATAGAAAATAATGAGAGTATGGTTCTGTTGTAGCTGATTGGACTGTTGCAGCCACAGCCAGTAGAACAAGCGCTGGTTTGTGCTGACCTCACGGTGAGCAGCAATATGGTTCATCTGTACATAGTACATTTTAATTTAGATAAATGACCATGTAAGATGAGACAAAACCAACCGTTAGGCTTGCAAACAAAAAGTGAACTTGTCATCAATTTGTCGTCAATTAACTATTAATATATGTAAATCTGTTTCAGTGTAAATTTCATTTCAGATCTGCTCCAGGACTGAAATCACTCTTCTTTTTTTAACATTCCTGTTTTAGACTTAAGGAATGATTTATTGACAAAGCAAAAAAACTGATTCCTGTTTAATTAAAGTGCCATGACGACCATTTCAATCAACACCGCAGCTTTTTTCATGGACTACAGTGAATATTGCAGTATACTGTATGTGTGATATGTACACCTTTGGCCTTCCACGCTGAATGTTGTGTTCAGTCATTTAGTTGTTTGGCTTGTACTGTTGATATGCTTTGTTTGCGGCTCATTCCATGGCACACTGCTGATGCTGAAAAGTGTTTTTTGGAGGGGGTAGAGGGGGGGTTCTGTTTATAAACTACACTCCACTGTAAATATGTAAAAATGCAACTTTTTCATTACCTTCATGATCAAACTGTTGATGTACACTGACATGGACTGTGCTTTATTTTTTAATAGCTGAAATGTAGTGACTCCATGGCTGATAATTAGTTCTTCTGCAGACCTTGGAATGTACTGAAGCGCTGTGAGGGAACCATAGACCGTATATAGAACATGGACCTAGCCATCTGATTGCAAAAGTTGGACATACATATTCTTTATTTTGCTGATTGGATAGGTGATTCCCATCTATTTGAGTTCATCCTAAATGATTCTTTTTTTAGTGTTGTGAATTATGTATTGTTAATATTTGTGTTTTTCCATGGAAAGTACAGACTGTGCAGATTGAATTTAATTACGCTGCCCTTTGAACAAAGGCCACAGTAATCTACTGAGTACATTTGTTAAAGTTCACCACATTTGCATGCAATTTAATTACAGGCTAATGCATCTGTGGAGATGCAGCGGGCCCTTGGGTATTTGTAAAGGAAACTCTTAGTGAAAATTTTGAATCCCATTATGAAGTGATTGAGAAGCAGCCTCATCTTCCTCAATGACTCCGACAGTATTTACAGAGAAACACGCTGCACTTGCAGTGTTGTTCTAATGTTGGCTCTGTGGGTCTGGTGTTTACGACGTAGCTTGAAAATGACTATAAATGATGTCAGTATGTTGTCATAGTAACTTTGCTCCAGAGATTCTTTTAAAAGTGAGATAGTGAGGGAGACGTGACCTGGTGCAGGAAATGCACACTGTGATACTGTATATGTGATGGGTGAAAAAGAAAAGGGCAATTAACTTTCTGGGACAAACGTGTAAGAAAAGGAAATACATGAGACTAGCACTTCCTTTCTCATTTGTCCCTGTTAACTGGGTTGTTTACAGCCTTTCTTTTTTTTCTTTTCTGCAGTTTCCTTGACCACAGATGGTATATAAGAGATAAACGTTATCTCTGCAGGCAGTGGTTGCAGATAAAAGCCTTTAAAACAGTGGTTCTCAAACTGCAGTACGCGTACCACAGGTGGTACATGAGCGCTCTCTAGTGATATGCGGGGAAAATTCCCATTTTCAGATTTTGAATTGAAGATATCTGAAACATTCTGTGCACAATTAATACAACATTTTCATAAAGATGTTTATCTTTATAAACATCTCTCCTGTGGTGGAAGCTAACAGGGAAGGCCTATGCTGCTATATTCTAATGTTGGTCATCATGGTGGTACAGAGTACAAAAAGTTTGAGAACCACTGCTTTAAAATATACAGTGATTGTTCCATTGGAAATGGATGTATTTTCAGTTCCGTCACCTTTTATTTAATATTTTGTCCTGTTTTCTGTAAATGCAATTAAGAATGGAAAAACTGACAACATGTTCAGTCAGACGCTTGGGACTAACTCCTGACCCCACTCTGGAGTGCTACAGCTGGCTGTGTCCACTTCTCATATACAGTCTACGGTCCATTTCTTTCATACAGACTGAGGATGGACCACTGTATATCTCATGTTTGACTTCTCTGTAGTCTAGTGACTCAGTGTCTACACAACAAACCAACTGCCACAGTGGAGGAGCTTGGAACTTGTGCTCATTCTTTTGTGTTATAGGCGTCATTTTCACTGTGCAGTAATAATGAAAAAGCACATGTTTTGCATTCTGAAAGGATCCGTCCTGTATCATTTGTGAATACTGTAAATACTCATGTTGATAGTATAGTGTATCGGTTTTGTTTTCGGGGAATGTGGGTTGAGGGTTATTAAAGCTCTTCTGACCAGGACTGAGTTTAAGTTTTGTTTTTGTTTTTTTATGTTTTTTCTACTTGTTTTGCTTTGTTTGAATACGTGAATAAAACGTATTTGGAGTATTTTGGCTGACTGCTGAGCTCAGCTGTTTCCCCGCCTGGCGTTGGAGTACTGTCATGGGCCTGATCTCAGCCAGAACTGAGCCATCTCCTTTGACTGGGTTTTTTTGCAGTTGCTAAGATACAGCTGTTATAAGAACCATCCATCTTTGGAGTACTGCTATTAAATGACATTATACACTTGACTGCAAACGTGGTGTGTGCATGCTGAACGCGCTCACTTAAATAAATGCATATTATTATACACTTCAGCACATTTACACACACTCACAGATGCTGCTTTACATAAGTCTGGTGTAATGTGTGTGTCATTGCAACTGTTTTTTATTCTTCTTTGTTTTGTTTTGTGTGAGGGAGGAATATGTTTCTGCCAAATTAAGAGATCGTTGCAACGCAGTAAAAGAGAAGTGTCCTCTTTCTTGCCACTAGAGGGAGCTTGATACTGGCCTTAATTCATCTTCATTCTGCTGAGGAAACGAAAGACAGTACCTCCCATGGGTGTCTGTGTGTTGACTGACCATTGTCTGCCTGCTGAGCTGAGCTCCCAGTCTCTCTGTCGTCTTTGTCTGCTTTAATATATATACAATAAAGCATCGGCCTATGTTGATACTGAACCTCTGTTAATCCTGATTAGATTAGATTAGACTACACAGACTTTAAAGCAGCAATGATATTGGAAAACACTGAAAACTAAAACCCTTTATATATATATATATTTTGGGGGGGCAGGGGGTTACCTTTTGATGCCCATTGGCTTATTCTTGTCATGGTAGTTTTGTGTGTGCGTATTCACCCCGTTTTGGCAGAATTATAATATAAAAAATAAAATCAATATTTGGGAGCAAAAGAATTGTAAGTAAATAAATCTTTTTTTTTTTAGACTTTTTTTATTTCTCTCTGGCTTATAATACATTTGAACCACATAGATTAGCTCCACCCATATTTACTGTCTGTGCAGATGTCTGATCTGAGAGGCTTCTCAAGGTCACCTCTTCATCTCTGCTATGAAAAGACTCTAGGTTGTTGTTTACTTGAACTTCCATGAGTTAATTTTGCTGCTGAATAAAACTGTTTCAGTAGGAAATAATAGCTGATGGAATCAAAGCAGCAGTTTGTGGCAGCAATCCATTCAGATATGAGTAAAAACACATGTGGAGCAGTGTGCACCTCGTGCCAGTTTGGAGGAGGAGTGTACAAGAAGTTGACCAGAAAGGCAACATGTATCGGTGTGTAGCAGACGATGAAGATAATCATGTTTGCTGAGATTACTCCAGTGATGCTCCTCCGTCTCTCTGATTCAGTCCCTGTCTGATCCTTGTCAGCCTTTAAAAGAACTGTGATGACCTGGCTGGAGCAGAAGACAATGATCACCAGTGGAATGAGGAAACCTGTCACATCCAGAATCACAATAGTTGCTAGCCTAAGTGGTCGATCTTTACATCTTTCGAAACACGTCCAGAGATTGTCAGGGTAGTTCTCCTTCCTGAAGACGACACATATTGTCAGGATGAGCGCCCAGATGAAGAGACACACGGCACATGCTACCACTTTCTTCCTTCTCATCACTCTGACCTGCAGAGGGAACCTAATGGCCAAGTAACGCTGCACACTGACGGTTGTGACCGTCAAGATGCTAACGTACATGTTAACAAAGTGAACGTAGAGCAGGACGGTGCACATGTAGGTCTTTGGCAAGCAGAAGAATGCATCATAGATCCTGAAGGGGAGGACGAGGATGATGGCAGAATCAGCTATGACCATGTTGAACATGTAGATGTGGGTGTCAGTGAAGGAGTCACGCTTTGATATAAAGGCTCGCAGAGCGGCAGCGTTGACGAGGAGACCCACGATGAAGACAGGGCTGTAGGCCACACCCTGAAGGACTTCCACTGTGCAGTTAGCGTTAAGGCTATTGTTGTTCATGTTTATCTGTGGAGAAAAAACACTGGGATCAGTGGAAAAAAGACTAAATACAGAGAAAGATCAGGACAAAAAGCCTGTGATTAGATGTGATTTTACTTCTGGTTCTTGGTTGCAGAGTC
>NC_024326.1:1828853-1831963 GCF_000523025.1 Cynoglossus semilaevis
CTAGTTAGCTAGTTAGCTGATCTAGTTTATTATAGATTATTTATTATAGAAGGTTTTATTAGTTTATTTCTCTTTGACTATAAAGTGCTTCTACATTTGAACCACATTTAAGGAAATTGATGCTCACAGAACCAATGAAGGGCATGCAACGATATCAAAACTCTCTCCTGTCCCGTCCCCCCCCCCCCTTTTTTTTTGGTCGTATTATTTTGGTGAAGTCATTGCTGACAGCTCTCCCTAACACCAAGAAAAGCAACGATGCAGCCTCAAGCATTAGAATGTTATAGATTATAAAAGCAAAAAGAGGAAGTAAAGTACTCGAGGCACGTTCATACTTCATATGGAGTCTTGAAACTTTTGATGCTTTTGCAAAAATAAGCCTCATTTTCAAAAACTGTCATACAGACTGTAAAATCAATTCCGTTTTTCAATTGCCTCTGAGGATGTTTTTAAAGAAGAAGCAAATCCCTCTGTTCACACTTAGTCTGAGGTTTAGAATCATGAAGAGGAAGTGAATATCCGGCCAGAACAACTGTCTCAAACACAACTATAGTTTTAGGCAGAGTTCCAGTTCTAATGTGTCTAATGTGAGTACTTCCATAGACAGGTGATGAAAATGTAACAAAACCAGTTACATCAAATAAACTTCTATGACAAAGTATTTCTATTTGAAGTACTTCCTGGGCGTTCTAATCAGACTAATGGTTTTTAAAAGACAATTTTACTGACTGTTACAGGCAGATAATATTCAACATTGCTTGCTAAAAAACACACAAAAAGCAAAATACTCTCTCAGTTTACAGCCATGCTGTTTAAAATGCCCCACTGGTTTGTGTAAAGTTTGCTAAATATACAAAACCATTTTGTAAAGCAGAGACTGTTTTTGTCACGGTATGTCTGACTGGTAAAATAACACTGTTTCTGCATGCAAGTGGTGCCAGAAATATGCCTGTCTGTGTATTACGGTTAAATATTTAAAAGACTGACTCACCAAATGAACGCCACTCTTCAAAGAGTCTGACTACACATCAAGTCCAACTGAGTTGAGCAAACTCAAAGAGAAGAGAACAAAATGAATGTCTGCACCGTTGCTTCATTTCTCAGTGGTTGCTTTAGTGACTAACCGGCTGCCTTTGAGGCAGAGATGAATATTAAAAGATATGATTTTAATCTCTTCTTTAAAAAAAAAAACCTTTTCACACCCATGTAAGTCAGTGTGAACAGCACAGTTACTTCAGTCTGTGTTTGGTGTGTCAGTTTGGGGAAGCAGATAATTAAATTAGTGGGGCTTTTTGTGCCCACAATGACCAAAAAACCCTTGTTTATTATAATGTTGATGTCTTATGTTCGCATGAGAGACAAGCATTGTATATTGAACATGAAAAGGTCTTATTTATTCAGAAATTCTCCTGGAAATGGACACAGTAAATTATTACGTCACCTGTGACACCATTCACAGTGGTTTCCTGTTCTCCTCTGTGTAGTCAATGGTGCAAAGGTTAGTGAGAATTAAGTGACTTCAGTGGAAAGCACCAATAGGTGAAAACAGGTTCTGTCTCTACCTGTGTGTTTGTTGAGTTGGACACGGTCCAGTTTGGCTGCTGCTCTTATGTACCACACCAACATGGTGATGATGCCTCACCTAATGGTCACTTCACTAGAAATGCCACAGCCACAAATTGACTTGGCGCACACATGGGCATCAAACCCAATGATTGACGGTAAGAAATAGGATTCATACCATAAGATCAAGCGGCAACAGTAATTACAGCACGTACTTCTTTGTTATTGAAGTCTGTAATGTAATGTGTATTTGTAATGAACGCATCGAATGGTACACCAGTGTAACGTTTTTCAAAGTGTATCATCGGGAACCTTGTCAATGTGGAGCAGAAATATGTCCAACTTCTGCTGGAACACATATCGCTGTACGTCCTTCTCGTGAATTTATTTAATTAGCAGTTAACAAAGGCGAGATTCATATTGTGAATTGCATTAAAAAAAACAGTGTTCCAGCGGCAGGTGCGTACTGTAAGGACACACTGGAATGAACGGTGAATGAAAATGAAGATATTTGAAGGTTCTTGTGGGTCTCTGCCGATTTCTGACCGTTGCTATAATTTTTTAACCCTTTATTCCACTCAAAAATCATCACAATAGCAGTTTGTACTGAAGATTTGTAAAAAAAAAAGTAGTTTCTTTAGAATGCAATATTAGTTTTGAACACTAGCGGTAGCTGTTTGACATATTTCTCATGTGCCATATGTACCCTCTTTCAGCAATTAGCTGAAACGTATTAAGGCATAATAATAATAAAAAACAGGAACATAGAAACACTCAGAGGAGTCCTTTAAAATCTTTCTTTTACAGAACATTTCCGTTGTTGAACAAGAGTGACTGATTCACTTGTTTGTGACCCAACTCAGTGTATTGGTCACATTAGTGACTCAGCCTCTGACTTTGTCATTACACAAGGATACTGCATTTTTATTATGGCCCGATAATAGGATCATTTTTATTTTGGAGCATACTAGGTGGGTGTGCTTTTGTTATTGTCGTCGTTTAATGAGTCATCAGTGAAGGACATGAAAAGTTACCATGAAAAGCCCAAAATGGTCATGAAAGACTGGCCTTGCTTGTTCTCAGATAATAATCCAGATCCTTGACCAGATCCTTAACCGTGCACAGACAAAGCACTGCATTATTTTGAAATTCATTTAAGAAAGAAAGAGGGCTAGAATGAGAAAACATTTTGTACAGTACAGTCTTCCTTCCACGGCCTTAATGTCTTAAACAGGAGGGATGTTTCCAGTGTTGGAGGAAGTGGAGTGGGTTTTAAAAGTAAAAGAGGGATTGTTGTGAGGGAGGGAGGACAATGACATACATTGTAGGTCTCACTGTGACCGCCTCCAATCAACTATTCATCACTGGCCATTTTTAACATGGAAAAAAAAAGCTTTGTGCAAATAGCATGTAGTCCAGCTGAACCCTAATGTGGACTCTGTCAGCAGTTACGGTGGTCTAAAAAATATTTGAGTCAATGAGTCGCAAAGGTGAGAAAGTGTCAGCCTGGCTGTAGGCGAAGGCTCCGGCATCAGCTGAAGGTCTTC